>NW_026067943.1:379771-386011 GCF_014885135.2 Alexandromys fortis
AGAGAGAGAGAGAGAGAGAGAGAGAGAGAGAGAGCACAAAGTATATTAGAGGTCCCCCCACTGACCCTCTCTTTAGATGCTGTCAGTCTGAAGAAGGTATGGCATGGCTGGAGCATTTGTTGAGGTTATCCAGGAAATGTGTCTGGAGTGCACATAGATATGTGAGGATGGATCATAGGAATTCAGCATCAAGCTGCCCATAGAATGAGGTGGCATCAAAAAGTCTGAGAAATAATTCCGTGTGAGAAAAGAAAATGTGATGTCCTAGAATCGAGATGGAAGGGATGTTTTGAGACAGTTACTTTTCTGAGCTGAGAAGATGTCTTACCTTACAAATGAAGATCTGACTTGGAATTCCAGAAGTGCATAAAAGTTGTTTGCAGTTCTGTGTGTCTGTAATCTTAGCAAGGGTTAGATGGCAGAGATAGAAGGATCCTGGAAGCTCATGATAAAGCTCCCCTGGTTGACTTGGTGAACTTCCATGACAGTGGAGACTTTGTTTCAAAGAATAGATAGAGGTATTTAAGAACTGTGCTAAACTCTACACATGCATCATGTAACAGATGGGGGACGGCCTGTTAGTAAGATGAGGGTGAGAATTATCTGTGTGGATAGATAAAATTTTGTGACCCATTTCAATTCTTCTAGATGGAGACAGAGGGAATAAGGTGATGGTGTTGGCAGGTGCAAATTTCATAGGTTGTGCTTTGGCAGCACATAGGATTTTTGATTATGAGTATACACTGATGTGTTTGATTTAGTGGAGGTAGATGCCACAGGCAGGGGATAACAGTGACAGATTTTTAGGAGAATTACTGAACAAGCCCAAGCATGGGACCCCGTGCACAAATAGAACATGCATTAGGAACAAACGGTGTGGGACTTGAGGGTGTGTGGAAATGTGTGGAGTAGCTGATGGCTTTCTCTATGCTCGAAAATGTTCCTGAGCAGAGAACTGGGTGAAAGATAAAGAATTTGAAACTTGTAAAACAAAGATAAATTATCTGATTAAAATCTTTCAAAATCTCTTACATTAGTCCCTGGAAGATCAAAAGGTGTGTGTTCATTTTCCTGTTACTGTAATACACACTTCCTAGAGTAATTAACTGATAGAGAAAGCTCATTTTCCACCTTGCCCTCAGAGGTTGCATTGCAGATTATATTGAGAGTGCTGATTTTGTGCAAGTGGCAAAGCAGCCATCAGGACGGACAGCATATGATAGGGAAAACCAGCTAACTTCCAAGTGGCTGGGATCGTCACAGTGAGGTGGGGGGATACCGGTGTTCCACTATCCTTTTTGAGGGGACACTTTCAGGGACCAAGATAGCTGCATTATACCACACCTCCTGAGGAGCAAGTCGCATGGATCTTTGACTGACTTTCTAGATGTTCCTTTCCAAAAGAAGGGTTTAATGAGAGCTTGCTTCAAGAGTGGTTTAACAATAGCTTCACTTCTGTTTTTTCTCATAGTCTCACAGCATGAGATTAGGGGAATCACTTCCACACTCAAGGTCTCTGTTTGCCTCTCCCTTGTGGGAAATGGACGAGGATTTATGGATTGGATCTGGAATGTCCTCCCACAGTTTCTTTTAAATCTCAGTCCCAAGCATGTAGGACTGCTTAGGAGGCTATGGCTGTCAGGAAGTGACTCTGTCTGGGGAAGTTGATCCATAGCAGTGTGCTTTTGAATAGCACAGTCTAGCTTTCTGTGCTTTCTGGCCTACCACATGAGGAGTCTCTGCTCCACACTCCCTTCACCCTGCACGCCCATCACACCGTGAACCTATCTGACACCATGAACCACATAAGTCCTTCTTCCCATATGTTGTGTCTATTGGGTATTTTATCACAGCCATGGGTGACAACTAATATAATGTTTATTTGTCCAAGACGCTCCTCATGACACTTCACAACCAAATGTAAAACAAATGTGAAAATGTGTATTACCACAAATTAAGTTTACATGTATATGCAATGTTCTCTGGTATTTACCTTTATATTAATTTATTTATGGTAATGCATTTTATTTTCATTTTCCCAGTTCTATATATGTCATATATTTAGTATTTGAGAGAGGAAGTCAGGGGAGTTAGTAGATAGAACAAACTGGTCTAGAATTCATAGCAATCATCCTGCTTCTGCCCCAGAGTATGAGGAGTATAAGCCTACACAATCACATCTTTTCTTTTTAAAGTTATTTTAAAGCTGACTTTGTGTTAACCTAATCCACAGAGCACTCAGAGTTTGAAAGGACACTCTCACATGTACCTCTCCATCTCTAATCATGAGGCTTTGAGGACTCTTCAGGAACACGGAGGGTAAAGTAACCTCCTCACAGCAGGCACATGGAGACTCTGTGATCAGAAACTAGCACAGAATCAGGTGTTTGTTTCGCTTTCAAAAGTGAACTACTGAGGGTGCTGAAATTTGAGAAGGGTGTCTGCAGCTTGAGTTCTTGTGCTTGTAGAAAATCAGAAGAATTGCAGTGTGTGGTCCGGTGTCCCCTTGAGTTGTCTAGTTTGTTTTCCTTCCCTGTCCTTGCTCCCCTTCATTCCATTGTTCACTGGCTCTGCCCACCTGCTGTAACTTGAGCACTGTACCAACTGAAACATCACTCTGAACACCTTCCGGTTAGTCCATCCTTATTGTCCTTGGGAAGAAGCACCAGGTATGCCACAAGGTAAGGAAGAGAGGAGTATTTAAGTAAATACCTTCATGGAAATTAAAATCCTTTCCAAAAATTTCACAACAATAAACAAGAACTTTGTCACCCAACTGAAAGATTTCAGAATAACCTGCCTAAGTGAGCAGTCATACATCATAGTCTTCCTTCGACAGTCCTAGTTCCTATTGTTCCATTAAAATTATTAACCTTGACTCCCCTTTATTCTCCCCCAGCATTTCACATGTATTTTGCTCCCAAATAAAGATTAAACCTTTTATATTTTTGCTTGCATTTTCCCTAATTCTGAAATTATCACTATAAGTACTGTTTCCTCTACTTAGCAGTAGGTTACAGGAATAAGTATTATTCTCAATGCCAATTCTCCAACTATGATTTCTTTTTTTAATTAACATTATAATCTTCATACCCTGTTAGTATTCTGAAATGGAATCTATTTGTCCTAACACCACATCCTTAAGTAACATGTACTTTCTAGCACTATGTAAAATCATAGTAATAACAGTAAGAGGTACTGCAGTCTTAGGCTATCAAGATCTGCTCACTTTAATTCAGGTTTTTTTCCCTTTGGTTGTTTTCAAAAGTCTACTTTGAAACCCTTTGAATGTTGTCGAGAGAAGCTGACCAGAGCCTGAGGCCATTACATGAAATAATTAGAATTCAGGGTCCCTAGACTACAGAGTTACTCCCCAGAATGGCTCCATCAATCTTTTGAAGAAACATGATTCATATCTTCCTTCAGTTGTTGGTCATCCAGGAAGGAGTTATAGTGCAATTGCTGGCTAAATAGGAAGACACAGGAATTTAGAGGCAGCTGCTGCCACCAGCTTCTTTAGCATCACAGACTTGCAAGGAAGCCTGGAAGTGACTTTACCAGAAGCAATAGCTTAGCTACAGCTTACCCTCACTCAACGGTCTTGTACAGAGAGTGTGCTTTTATGTGTAATGGCTGATACTACACTTTTGTGTGAATTTTTATCAGATAAATAATTGAAGTGGGTCCTGAAGTTATTCTGTTTTATAATACCTTATTGTGTTTCCTTCCACAAGTTCTCTGTGCCTAGAATCTCAAAAGAATAAAAAAATACAAAGTAGATTAGGCAGCGAGATGCTATTGTTTGGAGGGAAGCTACCACATTCTAACCAGGGCATGAACAAGCAAGCCAACCAAGGAAGCAAAAATATGTTTTTAAATCAAACCACATTTTCCTCTATCAAATGCAAAAAATGCAATATTTATTTGGTAGATTTTTCAAAAATGGATCGAAGGTTATCAAGTCAGAAAGAGGTGAATATAATACTAAATATATAAATGTTATCAAGTTCTAGCATACACTCAAATTTGGTGATTCAAGAGAATGATTTCTTAAAAGTTTTTATGATTTTATTTTATGTGTTGTTTTTTTTTTTTTAAATCTGTTAAGTAAAAGACCACATACATGTAGTGCCTGTGGAGGTCAGAAGAAGGAATTAGGTCCTCTGGTATTGGGGTTATATTTAATTGTGAACCACCATGTGGACACAGAATAGAACCAAAATCTTCTTTAAATGAAGCAAGTGCTCTTAACTGCTGAGCCATCTTTTTAACTCTCAAGATGCAGTTTTATTTCATTGTCTTATTTTGTTTCATATTATGAGTTCCATTAGTCCTATCTGAGAGTATTTTGTCACTTCCAGAGTCATTGTGAGAATAAGAAACATATTTTTAGAAAAATTTAAAAGAAAATTAAATCTCTATTTTTACTCAATATTAAGAACCATATCCAAATTTCTTTGACGGGGCCGAGATGGACAAACATAATGTGTTAAATGTCCAACCCCCAAGAAATGTCCATTATCTAACATTTACACTATGTGAGAATACACTTAGTTTTCACAGCAATGAAAGGGGTCATTCCAGATTAATTAAGGATCATCATGGGGAATACGAGTGGACTCTAAATCCAATGAGTCTTCTTTCAAGAAGACACTGACAGACATACACAGAGAAAAGAAGCTCATGAGAAGACTGAGGCATAGATGAAACTGAAAAGGCTAAGGAATTCCTGCAGCCAGGCAAACCAGTGCAATTCCAGGAAACATCATTCAGAATCTTTGGAGGGTTTAAAACACTGCCATTATTTTAGACCTCTAGTCTTCAGGACTAGAATAAGATAATGAATGTACGAGCATGTATATATGCGTGTGTGTATTTGGAACTGATTGCGTACAGATCTTCATTCTTTTCTGGAATGCTTTTCGATCAACAGAGAAGTTATTTATTCAAATTAATTCTGGGTTAGACAAAATTATATTGTAAATTGAGAACCCATCCCTAACCTTCCTTTATGTGGAGAGAGGGTAAGTTATCTACCTCGTTTCATTGCAGAAATCCATAAGTAGAATGAGAGGAAATTAAAAAGACCTCTTAGAACATTTTCCCTTATTGAAAATAACTGACAAGACTTTGTTAACAAGCAGAAGCCTTAACCTTGAGTTCATGTGTCTGTTATTCATCCACTTGGCATTATGTTCCAAGTTGGCAAGACAAGTTTAGAAGGCTCTAGACGGAAGACATATGAGCACCTCATCATTCCACTATAACCCTTCTTACTTTAGTAAGAAACTCTTAGGAACATTCTCCTCTTTCAGCATCAGAACATCTGAGGAGTAGAGTGGATCAAATGCTTCCCATATACTCAACTGCATGGTTGAAAATGGTTTTCCATAGATTAGCAAAAGCATACACTAAATATACCTAAATAAAGTCATTTAAAATTATGTACTATTTGATCTAAGAGTTTTGTAATAATTCCCTGGATCTCACATGAGGTAGTCTGGAAATGAATCTAAACAATAGTGAGGAAGCAATTTCTTTTTTTTTTTTTTTTTTTTTTTGGTTTTTCGAGACAGGGTTTCTCTGTGGTTTTGGAGCCTGTCCTGGAACTAGCTCTTGTAGACCAGGCTGGTCTCGAACTCACAGAGATCCACCTGCCTCTGCCTCCCGAGTGCTGGGATTAAATGTGTGCGCCACCACCGCCCGGCCTGTGAGGAAGCAATTTCTAGAACATCTTTTGATTTGGTAAGTTGGTACCACCCCATGACTCATCCAATATGAACTGGTAAACTATTAAACTTAGAAAATGATATATTAAGAGGGGCTATTTTTATGCTCGGTGGATACTTTTAGAGACACTAAACCTTGGCTTGCTTTGTAATTGA
The DNA here is from genome assembly GCF_014885135.2 of Alexandromys fortis. Classification (NCBI taxonomy): domain Eukaryota; kingdom Metazoa; phylum Chordata; class Mammalia; order Rodentia; family Cricetidae; genus Alexandromys; species Alexandromys fortis. Next base: position 385,657 of record NW_026067943.1, read on the forward strand.
ACCAAGCAAGTTGAAATGCATGGAAGAGTGAAAACAGAATTCCCACAAAACAATAAAAAGAATCGTGTAGCCCATGGAACAGAGTGTAGATAACGTTTAAAGAAGACCATGATGTATGGTGGAAACCAAATCACTTTTGAATGGTGTATTTTTAGTATTTATGTTATAAATGTTTGAGTCATATATATATATATATACATATATATACATACATATATGTATGTGTGTTCTTATAAAGAAAAATATGTTGGGTTTCAGAATTCTAATATAGTCATACATATGACTTAAATTTAGACATGTTATAGAACTCACTACTTCTGAACTGTCTTTGCTAAGAGTATTTTTCTATCCTGGG
>NW_026067943.1:386405-411488 GCF_014885135.2 Alexandromys fortis
TTTTTTTTTTTTTTTTTTTTTTTTTTTTTCAGGGTGGAGCATTCCTTCTATCTACACTGGCATACCAATTAGTAGTGCTATTTTTTTTTTTTACGTGAGAGTTCCTGGGTGCATTTTCCCTGCTATATATAGAAGACACTATGCTGAAGTAGCTGTGCTGCCCTGTTCCTCTGGTTCTTCAGGTTTTTTTTTTTCTGCCCTTTCTTCCTAGATTATGCCTGAGCCTTAGATATAAGGGCTGTATTCCGGATGCACCACTTGGTGTGGCTACTCAACAATCACTTGCTCTTTACATTTTGACCAGATGTGGTTTTCCATCGTTATCTCCATCTGTGGCAAAAGAGCTTCACTTGTCTGTGGGTATAAAATTAAGCACTTAGAATGCATTTAGAAATTCTACTGGCTTAGTGAAGTGACAGCAGCAGATGATCTTCTAGGGTCCATGACCTCTCCTGTCTTGGGTAGTAGTTAGGTTGACAGTATCACACACCATTTCCCACTTACTAAGCTGACTTTAAGTCCAATTAGAGAGCTTTTTTGATACGGCCAGGATATAAATGTCACTGTTATCCTTTGAGATATTGTGCCATTCTTGTCATTGTTGTTTGTAGGGAATACAGCTGGATAGGACTATCGATTGTTTCTCTCCCTTGGCAACTTAAATAGTTCCTTGCAGCGCTATGAGACCAACTCCTTAAGGAGGGAGGATCCAGCTCAGCTTCAGCTCGATTCCACCTAGTGACCTGAAGATTTATTAAGATGAAAAGCTGTGGGAGCCTAGCCTGTTCGGATGCTCACCTTCCTAGACCTGGATGGAGGGGGAAGGACCTTGGACTTCCCACAGGGCAGGGAACCCTGACTGCTCTTCGGACTGGAGAGGGAGGGGGAGAGGAGTGGGAGGAGGGGGAAAGAAATGGGAGGTGGAGAGAAGGCGGAAATTTTTTTCAATAAAAAAAAAATCAAAAAAAGTTTGATTGGGGGGAGGGAAAGGGGAGGCGGCAGTAGAGAAGAGACAGAAATCGTTAATAAATAAAAAAATGTTAATTAGTGGTATATTTAATTTGATCTCCTGAAAAAGACTATAATTTCAGTATGTAACAAAATAAAAACTAGTAATATCTTTAAAAAAAAAAAAGAGTTGTAAAGCTCCTGTTTTGCCAGTCCATTCAAAGCTTTCAAGTTGACTTTGGGTATTCCCATCTTCTGGATGGGAAATGAATAAATAAATGCAGTTCCTCAACAAATTAAGTCTGATAACAGAACCCCATTTTTAACCAAAATCTTATTTATGGATTTAGCTGCATTATATACTTTCTAAACTTTACCCTCAGATGATCCTTGAGTAGTTTTCTGTTTATTCACTTTTAGTCTTCTATGTAAAAATGAATTTGATAGAGTTCTCAGGAGCCCTTCCCGTTTAACAACTATGATCTTTTTGCCAAGTAATCTGCCTATTGTAAGGAGAAAGGCACCCATCCAAATCATCATGGCCAAATTAAAACAAGCAAATAAGGTTGTTAGTTGTTATTGTTGTTTTGTTTTGATTTTTTCTGCTGTTGTTTTGCATGTGAACATGGGCTTTCTTTCCTTAAGGCAAGACTCAGGAATTCAGCATTGGATATAGGGATAATAAGGATTTTTGTAGTTCAAGAGTAGGAAGTTTTCAATTGGTAGATTTGGTAGACAGATATGCTGGGTTACAGAAGCCGAGCATAGGCATAGCAAGTTGGTTATAACGTTCTCCTGAAACAAAGACATGATTGCAATGTGATCATAATAACCTTTTCAAGCAAAGGCATGGAACAGATAGTGTAGAACCATTTGTAGTTAAGGCTGTAGGTGGGACATAGTTCAATCCTGAAAAGGCAGATTTAGTCATAAATGATGAATTAAGTTTATTTTTATTACAAGATTGTTTTCAGACATAAAATGGTGGCAGGCTGGTTCATCTCCTCTACCTGGTCTCAGTCATATTACTTGAAGACAGTACTTAAAAGTGTTTCTTTTACTTGTTATCTTCATTTGAACTTTAAGGTCTTTGGGGGGATTCTTTAAGTACTGATATTTACTCGTAGTATTCCCTACAATTTACTGAAACATGTGTTGTTTTCTTTGGCATAATAACTTGTAGTTAGTAGTAGGTCCTTGTGATTGAGAAGGTTAAATGCATGGGGTAGATGAATTTGGAAAGCTATTGCCTTCCTTACTGTTTTGCAAGTTTACATCAACCTTATAACAACAGACAGAGAACAAAAGAGCTGGGACTTTTCATTCATACAAGGCTTACTACTTCATCAAAGCAATTAGTGTATCTTTAATTGATAATCCTTCAGGCTTATTTGTATCCCCCAACATACTGGAATGATAATCTCTTATATTAACAACCTTAAGGTATGGTTGCATGATTTTCATTACATCAGTATTTACTGGACTAATGAGTAATTAATGATCCACAAGCCTAGAATAGTAATTATGACAAATTATACTATATAACTGCTAAAGAAATAAAGTATTTCCTTCCATGAATCAGTTTGTCCACCTCACAACAACTTTAAAAGTGTCTGTCATAATATGTCACATACTTTATATGACTTTTAGTGGTAATTGTAGTCACTTTGTGTTTTTGTCTGCCTTTTTATGGAGGTAAATTGGCAGACTACCTTGTGGGTACATAAATATAACTGAATAATATGAGGTCAGTGTCTCAGAATATGAAGCATAGAAAAACCATTGTCTTAGACTGTTAATAGGTATTTCTGAAGAAAAGCAAAATTTCTTCACATTGGGACTGAGTCATGAGGTGACCAAATTAGAGTGTTACTTGAGAAGGATATGATTTGCCCAGTTGGTACCTGTATTTAGACATGATGGAAAATCAGTCCTCCTATCCCTTAGTCTTTTCTTCAGACAGAGCATAAAGGTGTGAGCTCTGGATTGAGCAAGGAATAGACTCCCAGCATTTATTTGCTCTTCACATTCTCAGTGTGTGATTATCAGACCGTTTCTGCCAGCATCATTTCGCTAATAGGTGTGTCCCGTAAATCTCATGCTATTTTGAAAGAAATAGGGGAAGCTCAGTGGGAAGAAATGGCTTGTTCAAGAACACATGAATGACGTGAGTCAGAATCTGAGTATGAGTTTAGATTTTCTAATAAAAGGCCATTTTCCTTTCGATTGTTTTTTAGCTAATTGTATTCTGGTGAAACATAGAATTCTAGTATTTGATGCAATATGAACGATGGCTAGAAAACAGCATCAGATTCTGTGGAACTGGAATTAATGATGGTTTTGAGCCACCAACTGGGTGCTCAGCACTGAACCCAGGTTCTCTATAAGAGTATCCATTGCTCTTAACATTTGAATCATTTCTCTAGTCCAAAGAATTTTATTTCAACTGTCATTCTCTTATCAGAGAATGGGATATTTTAATGGATATTTCTTTATTCTTCATTTTTATACCTACAGTTACCAGCATAGACTTTGCATTTGCTACTTACTCTTAAATGCTAATTGAATGAAGGAAATAATAATGCATTTTCCAAAATGTTATCCTGATTCTTTCACACAGTATGTTTTTAATGTTCAGTAATGGTTTTGCCTCTATTCTCTTTTGATCCTTTTCTCTTCTAGTTTCTTTCACTTCAGTTTCTTTCCTTTGTCCTTCCTTTCTGTTTACCTTTTTTTTTTCCTTTTCTTGCATCCATTCGGTCTTGCCAAAGGGTGTTTTTTGAGAGCTTATTGCATTCTGGAGACTACTGTGCTGTGCGTTCCAAGAGAAGTGACGAAAAATGTAACTTTCTTCATGAGAACACGCGTAATGAATATACAGTAAATAACATAGCTGATAGTTTTGTAAAGGTGATAAAGTTTCAGAAAGCATCAATGTAGCACTAAACAAGGCAGTGTGAAAGAGTTCTGTTTCTATGTGAAGAGCATGTGGATTGAGATGCGCACGAGGAGACAAAGTAGTTTCTGGGTACAGAAAAGAGCAAGCGTAAAAGTCTAGTCCAAAGTGATTTAGGGACGTTCAAGAAGGGCAGGAAAGCAAGATGGAGGGAATAGAGCCCAAGAACTAGTCCCACCTTGGCCGTACTGGTTTCTCAGAGGCTGTTATTTTCAAAGAATAATGCAACACAACAGAAATGTTGACAGGAAACTGAAGAGATTATATTAGCCTAATTTTTAAAAATCACAGTGGTTTGTATATTTTGAGTAGAATATTGAGTCATGAGAATTTTAGATATCATGGAGGTGGCTAGGGTTTGACCTGTGGAAACACAACTGTGATGTGGTGGAGCAGCAGAACTAAGTTAAACATGACTCTTTCATACTATGGCTGTTCTTATTTTCTGTTCTTTAATTGAAAATAGCTTTTTTAAAGGCAATATAGTCTGAGGATGTTCTTCTATCCCCCAATCCTCTGAGGTCCTCCCAATCTCCCTTCAATCCAAACTCATACCATTTCTGTGTCCCCATGGAAAACAGACAGGTATCTAAAAAAAATGATAAAATAGGATTTAAAATAAACAAGCTAGAGGTAAAACAAACAAACAAAGAAAAAAAGAGACAAAAAAGCATGAGAAACACATATCAATGCAGAGATATATGTTCATACACACAAGAATTCCATGAAACTACAAAACTGGAAGCCATGATACATATGCAAAGAACTTTACACAATGGTTATGACTCTCTACAAGGGGACTTGGAATCTACCTTGCATCTTGAGAAGCTGAGTCCCTTCTTTTTCAGTTGCTCATAGCATAGGCTTTCTTTCAAGACTTACTTGCTAGATCTTTGTCACCAAACAGGTACCAGATATGCCTTTCAGTCACTTAAGCAATTGTCTTTTCCAAAGCTCTGTGCTTATCTTTGTGCTGAGTTTCACAGTGACCTGTCTATATGTTGTCCTTCTAAGTGCAAATATCATATTTGGGGGAAATCAGCACTTTTTCAATATATCCCAGTTATGTACATCACATGCTGTGAAATATGCTTATCATTTGGTTTCCCCTGTACCAAAATCTCATGGAGTTTTATATCCCTTTCCCCATTTCACTTGATATCAATGGAGATTAAGGTTGTAAACTTTATTTTTCACTTGCATATATCTCAAAGATCAATATCCATGCCATGTTAAAATTTTCATTTGAAGTGTAAATTCCAAACTGTCTATATTTTATATATTTATCTTAAATTATAACCCTTCATTGACTTTTTGTTCTCTCAACACAGAAAAGCAGAATTATTCATAGGCCAGGAAAGCAAATGGTCCAAAGCCAGTATATCCCAAAGGACCAAGTGGATTCTTGAGATATTCATAGATATGAAAACACATCAAGCTCCCAATTTGCCTATCATTTTTTTTCTAATCGTTTTATAGATGCAGTCAATTGTCTTTGGATGCAATTTCTTAAATCCTTCCAAAAGCATACATAGTTTGAAGCTTTCCAAAGGAGGAAGGTGGGGAGAATATCCTATGTTTTTCCAAGAAAGGTGAGAAGTCTTTTTAATACCCTGAATGTAAAGTAATATTCTATCAGGAGATTTCATCAGAAGGTATTCTTGTGTTCAAATAGGAGGCTGACAAATCATCATTACAGAAGAAATTTTACTTTATCTCTACTGTTTGTTATTTTTACTAAGGCTTTTAAAATATATAGATGTGTGAAATATGAATTTTTAAGGCTCTGAATCTCTTGGAAATGAGCAATCTAGACATTGTGGTAGGGTAGGTTTTAGGCTACACAACAGGGGTGAGTACTAGTACTATAACTTTTAATTGTATTTTTAATTACTACACTTTCAACTGCCATAGTTAAGGCAAAAAAATCTTTTCTCATCCCAGACTTATTTTCTCATCTCAAATCCCAATTCCCCCTTACAAATTCCTGCTCCTGGTGATACAGCTTGTGAGTTACCATCATGAAAACACTTTAGACATCTGACTCTAGGCAAATGGTATTATAAGAAAAAAAAATGATGCATTCTAGGATGCCTTCGCTAAATATAGTAAGAAAAAAAATCCAAACTTTAATTTTGAAAAAGAGTTGCATTACTCGAGCAATATAATGTAATCGATTAGAAGGATACAGTGTCTTCACTGATTACTCACTTGGTACACAATAACAAAATAACCTGGGCACCAAAGTGCTGAAGTTTCTTTTGGATCTGTGAAGGGAGATAAAATTTCTAGTGAAGATGAGAGAGTGATCTCTCTTTATCCTACTGATGTAGGACTTTCTGGTATGTTGCTTAAATTCTCAGAAATGAGGACAGCGATGCTTCTTTTCATCTGTGTTATGGTTTTCTCTTTCTCTCTTACTGTCAAGAACACAGCATGATAGTGGCCTCTCTATTTCCTTTCTGAATTGCAGTTTGTCCTCTGTGCCTGCGGGGTTGTGTCTAAGGAGGCTGCTTACTTTTTGTACTGAATAGAAGTATCCTGTTAACTTACTTGATGCTAGAAATAGCCCGCTTCCCCAATTGCAATAAAAATGAAGACAGAAAATTCTACATCTGATTCTTTCCTCAAATCTCTGAAAAGTGCTGTTCTTTAGGTATCTTGCCTTCTCTCTTGTTTCACAAATTCTATACTGAAAAAGAAAATAAGCTGGGCCGTGGTGGCGCATGCCTTTAATCCCAGCACTCAGGAGTCAGAGGTGGATCTCTGTGAGTTCAAGGCCAGCCTGGTCTACAAGAGCTAGTTCCAGGACAGCCACAGAGAAACCCTGTCTTGGGAAACCAAAAAAAGAAAGAAAGGAAGAAAGAAAGAAAGAAAGGAAGGAAGGAAGGAAGGAAGGAAGGAAGGAAGGAAGGAAGGAAGGAAGAAAGGGAACTAAAATCTTTAGAGGTAGGCAAAGAAATGCTACTTCATAGACATTTGGAAGGGTGTTGGTAGAAAAGTTTTGTTGTATTGGGTTTGTTTACTTATTTGCTATTTGTTTTTTTAATATATTCTATTTTTATTAATGTGAGTATTGCCTGGTTTTGTGTGTGTATTGTTTGTGTGTATATGTGTACATGTTTGCGTATGTGTGTGCACATGTATGGGTGTCTGCAGTGGCCAGAAGAAGGCATGAGATCCCCTACACCTGGAGTTTCAGGTTGGTGTGAGCAGCCAGCATGTATCCTGGGAATGAACTGTGATTTTTTATTAAACCAAATATTATTAATCGCTAAGCCATCTCTCTCTAGTTCACTGTTTATTTTTCTTCTCCAGGCCTTCTAATCTTGGATTATGAGACTGCTGTTGGAAAGTACATATAAACAAACCATGAAAGAAATTTTTGTTTATTTTTTCCTAGTGAAATTCCAGACATGCCAGCACTTAAATCTTCAAATATTATGTTTGTTTTTCTCTTTTCCTAGATATATTAGTAAACATTTAGCTTTCATAATGGCCTTATTTAACATGATAATTCATAGGTGGATAACAATGAGAAAACATGGAGGTAAAGCAGAGGTTTTACTCTCACAAAGTAGAAGCAGAAACAAGGTAATAAAAGAATACATACATAATCACTATTTAGGAGTGTGCTCATTTCCAAGATGAGCCTTTGTCCAGAAAATTACTCTTAGCATCTCTCCTTTGGTCTGTTATTGTATTTTTGTCATGATTTACTACTGTTTAGTACACTGATACTCCTCAGTATTTATTGAACCTGTACATAATCCAAGTTGTATATTTACTCTCTGGAACCTCCAAAAATAAATATTCAGTCAGCGCTTGCTCACAGCCAAATAGAAGTGAGTACAAACGCCAGAATATAATGCACAGTATGACACAGTCACAAATTCAAGAATAAATTGTCTTTGGGGAGTGCTAAGTGGATCATGTCACCCCTTCATTTCAGCAAGGTTGTCAGCAGGGGACAGAATCCAATTCTGATAGTTCCAGGATCCTTAATAAAGAAGCAACTCACTGAGAGAGGAGATGGTTTCAGGGCAACTCACTAGGGATTATGAAGGTGCAGAGAATAGCAACCATAGGAAGCTGTTAACCCACTAGCCCAAAAGAAGCCTGTTGAAGAAAATAGCACTGCTAAAGCTCAAGGAGGGGTGGAGACATAGTAGAGTATCCTGCTAGGATACCTAGGGAGAAAACAAGTCAAACGAAGATGGAAAAAGGCCCAGAGCATGAAGTGAGAAAGAAAAACCCACGCCCACTCTCCCCACCTTCTGATCACCCCACTATGGTGCACCATTGACCAAACCAAACTTCAAGTCCACTGAGGCAGAAAGGCTGGATCGTGGGGTCACTGCAACTGTACAGTATGGCTTTCTAGTACTCAGACCATGAAAAGCAAAGGATCAAAGAGTCTGAGGATGACGGAATAAACAGTGACCATTTTGATACAAAACAGAGCAGTCCACATACCAGTATTAGCCTAGGAGCACAATATCAACGTTAATATCAGGCTGGAAACTCTAGGCATTTGAAGAGACTAGGGAAAAGGGCAGAAGATGGAAAATGAAAGATTCAAATCAACTTGATGATACCAAATATGCCTAAGAAGTGATCTTAAATGATGGGGTACAAAAACTGAGTATATTCTTGCTTGGATGGCTTTGGACTATGGTTAATAGTCAAATGACATTGACTTGGAAGCAGAAACATGTTGAAGCACCCTAATGCCAGAAGAAAGCATAGCCTGCAGACTTTGCAAAGAAAGTAGGCAAGAAAGAGTTTTTAGTAAGTGAGATAAGTTTCTATGTTGATAAGAAAGCAGAAAGGCAAAACAGGATACAATGGTTCTAAAGCTAACAGGGTATAGCAGCAGATAGGATGTGAAAAGAAATATAAGAATAAGGGCTGTTATCAGTGATATTTTTAATTAATTTGTGTTCTCTGTGTTAGAACAGGTATGCATTTGTCACATGATGCATATAGAGGCCCAGAGGACAAACACTCATTTTGTTTGCACAAGTGTTTCTTGTCTGCCACTGATTACACAAGAGTAACTGGCCTGTGAGCTTCTGTGTCTCCACCTCCGTTCTTGTTGTTCTGAGATGAAAGACACATACAACCACATGCAGTTTTTGACATGGGTTCTGGGGCTTAAAACTCCTATTTTACACATTGAGCTAGCTCCTCAGCTTGTCATGTTGTCATGAAAAGGGTTATCATGTCCATTGTTACCCAGCATGGAAAAGAAAGCATGCAATATGAGGGACTTAGACAGCAACTGCTGAGCTCATATCAATTGCTTGTTCTAGCTAGTAGAGGACACGGCACTGGACCTTATTTCCAAGCCTGATAATGTGGGCTTTCAGGAAGGACTCACTTTCCCAGTGATTGAAGAGGAGGCTTTAGATAAATCATGTTACCAAGAATAGAAAATAATAATGGATTTATTATTAATAATAATGGCAATTTGGCAAATCACATCTCAGTAACGTGATTACATAAAGGGATCAATACAAGATGAAGGTAAGGTATATTTTGGGGTCAGAGAAGAAAGGGGGAAAATTCTGGTCCATTAGAGGGCAGGTAAAGAGGCATTTTCAAGGTAAAACATTTCTAAAAGGAAGCAGGGCTGAGAAAGACTACTGGGAGTGAATAATTACCAAATCACTCTTCCTGAGCTCTGACAGGGAAGGAGCAGTGTGAGACAGACAAGGTGCTGCAACATGCCTGACCAACAAACAAAGCTCTTTCCTGCCTAGTAGAGGAATCTCGGCTCTGTTACAGGGAGAGAGAGAACAAACCTCTTCCTTTTGAGTTCTCTGACTGTTTCTGTGATAATGAGAGCTGGCATGAATTGTCTTTAATAAAATTTAATGACAATATACCAAGAGTCCACAGGAGGGAGACACAAGTTTCTAAAAGTGACCCAGTGAATAATTAAATTGCCAGAGTTCCTGATACTTAAAGCACAAAACTGCAGCTCTTAGTTTCCTTCAATTAGTCTTTCTTCAGGATGAAAAATTTAAAAGACATGTTTTAAGAATACCAATGGAATATTTGTCCCAGGCAAGATGATTATTTTGCTATTGTGCTTTTTAAAATATACTATATATAGCTTTTACTATCGGATTCCTTGACCACCAATAAACATAAAAATGGTTTCACTGTTTTTTTTTTTTTTTTGGTAATTTTGATGAGTGTGCAATACTTTTCTATGAAGTTGTCTAAGGTCTCTTTTGCTCTGCCTCTCTTTCTCTAGGTTTATTTATCTTTACTTTTATAGGTATGAGTGTTCTGCTTGTGTGTGTGTGAATTATGTACTTGCCTGGTACCCCAGAAGGCCAGAAGAAGACATAGGACCTCCTAGAAATGGAGTTAGAGATTGTTAAGTGCCACCATGTAGGTGTTGAAAATTGAGTCCAGATCCCCTGCAAGTACAACAGGTACACTGAATGACTGAATAACCATTCTAACCTTTCTTCCCTGTTTTTTGTATGCTTCATGTAAGGGGTGGGTGCTGCCAGTGTGTGTGTGTGTGTGTGTGTGTGTGTGTGTGTGTGTGTGTGTGTGTATGTGTATGTTCATATGCTAGATGGCAACCTCAGATGTTGCTACTTAGGTAACACCCACTTTGTTATCTGAGATCTTTCCCTGCCACGAAAACTGCTAGGTAGCCTGGGATAGTTGAGTAATAAACCCCAATATCTGCCTGTCTCTACCTCAGTAGTGCTCTGGTTATAATCATGTTTACCATGTCCAGCTTTCTTTACAGGCAGCATGGATATCTAATTTAGATAGTCCTGCTAACAGGGCAAGTGCTTGACTAACTGAACTGAGTCATCTCCCTAGCCTATTTTGTTTGCTTTTATGAGGAAAAACATCTCATACTATAGCTCAGACCAGACTGGTACCCAGGTTGTAGTCTATACTGATCACTCACAAAGCTCTCCTGCCTCAACTTCCCAAAGGCTGGCATGACAGGAATGAGTCACCATACCTGTAGGCAGACTTTTCTGTCCTGCTGGCCAGCTCCCAAATAAGCACATAGGGATTTATTTTTTAATTATAAAAGTTTAACTGATAGTTTAGGCTTTTTTTCTAAATAGCTTTTATCTTAATTAACCCATTTCTGTTCATTTTCTTTCTGCCTCAAAGCTGTATTGCCTTTACTCTGTACTATCCTCTGAGTCTTCTCCCAACTCTGCCCTTCTCCTTCCCAGCATTCTCTCTGCCCTGAATCCTGCCTAGCTATTGGCTGTTTAGCTTTTTATTTAGCAATCTAGTGGCACATATTCCCAGTGTACAAAAGATTAATCCACATTACAAAACTGACTGTTTTTCTGAACTCTTTCATAATGTTCTTCCAGGATTTTATAGCTGAGTTAAAGTGTGCTTTTTATTTCAATGCTGAAAACTCGATTTGTTTCAAAATGCAGCATTGCTGTTTCTCTTGTTCACTATAGACTACACACTTCTAAAATTCTGCATTTAAACAGACACATGGTTTGCTTTCATAATGAGAACTAAGTAGGAAGGATTAACTTAAAAATTTGTGTTCATCTCTCCGAGCTGTTTCCTGGCCTGTTGGCAAATCCTTTTGTCAATCTGAGAGTGATAAGTCATTCATCCTAGATTCCTGGATGGCACAGGGAATATCATCGCTCAACCAGAATATGTTGAAAGATATGCATAATTAATACACGTTGTAAGTATAAGCAAAGTTTTCCATACTTCGTGGGCTCTGTATAATAATTTTATAACTCTTCTATAGAATTAGTTCTTCCATTACAAAAATCAGTCATAGGTAGAAAGACAAAAAATGTACATGACTATGTTCCAATAAAACCTTATTTATAAAAAGCAGGAGGTTTATATATACAACCCATGGACCATAGTTACATCTTCTATAAACCCCTGGTTTGCTGAAGATGTTCTAGCAGTGTAACCTGGATTACATTGTATGATATTTCACATTGTAAAAGAGCCGTATTTCCAAACTGAAGATGTGTAAAGATGATGTTTGTTTCTCTGTAAGAATCTCGGTTACAATAGCACAACATAAATATCAGTTTGGATTCAGAACTTCAGTCAAACTGAGCCACACCAAGAATGAACAAAATAGGCTCACAATAGCTACTTGAGAGACTGAGGAGATGGTTCAGTTGGTAAACTGGTAAACTACTTGCTGATCAAGCATAAGGACCTAAGTTTGATCCCTACAACCAACAATGAAAGATGGGTATCACAGCACATGTTTGTATCCCCAGCACTGAGGCAAGCAAATGATGCCTGAAGCATGCGGACTAGCCAACTCTACAGAACTCTAGGCTAATGAGAAGAACTTGTCTCAAAAAAACAAGATGGGTGGGTGGCATCTGAGGAATATCACCTGACATTGACATACCTCATACACATACACATGTACATATATCCTCCTGCCCACAGTCCTACACATATAAATGATCATGCCGAAACTACTTAGGACAGTTACTTGAGTAAAAAATGAATCATAAGCTGTGCAATGGTGGTGCATGCCTTTAATCCCAGCACTCGGGAGGCAGAGGCAGGCGGATCTCTGTGAGTTCGAGACCAGCCTGGTCTACAGAGCTAGTTCCAGGACAGGCTCCAAAGCCACAGAGAAACCCTGTCTTNAAAAAAAAAAAAAAAAAAAAAAGAAGAAATGAATCATATAGAAATTAAATGAATAACAATACAAAGGAAAGGAAAAGAATATCTACTAGATATGGGGGAGGAGAAAGTTTATTGTAGATAAAAGGGAGAGAGTAGGTAGAGGCAGGGACAATTAAGAGAGTCCAGAGTGGACATAACCCGACTGAGTTGGGTCATGTGAGGAGATGAAGGGGGAGAGAAGAGAGAGCAGAGAAAGGGGAAACAAGTGCAGCATCCAGAAAAAAGGCTTGAGGAAAGCAGATCTAGAAAGGCATCCAGTCCCTGTGCTGGAGAGTTCAGGGTAGAGGGTGGGATATGCTAGCTATACCCACTAACAGGAGGGGATGGTGGGATGCTGGGAGAACCTGGAGGCCAGGTCTGCTTTGATATGTTAAATAGGCACCTCAGTCTTTTGTCCTGAACTTGAACCTTAAAAGAAATATTCCTCACTATTGAACACTCAGGAAAACAACAACAACAATCAAACAAATAGTATCCAACCTATAAGTAGTCCCTGAAAAGCTACAGTGAAGAATGACACCTGGATAGGAGGTTCTGTCTAAACAGGGACAACGTGAAGACATTCCCTGAAATTTTCTGTATTATTTGAATAATAAAATAATATTTAATTATGTAATTATTTTAACAGATATTTAAAAAGAGGCAAAAGTTAGACCAGAAATACTAGGAATTTTCTTTTCTTGTGTTCTTTTTTTTTATTTTTTGTTTTATTTCTCAGGTCCTTAGGCTTCTAGCCTCTGAGTCTGTCTGCTTTCCCACCTGCCTTCTTCCAGTATTTCTTCATTATGTGACGCATGGGCAGAATTATTCCAGAGAGCGGGAGATGGCGGTAATGAGTGTAAATGCTCGGTTTTGTCCTAAGACTGTAAATACTGTGACTGCCTCCCATCAGAGATAATAAAAATGGGTATGCCTTGATAGAGAACCCACAGTAGTCATGTGACTGCATTCTGACCAGTGAAAAATGACTGGGAATCAGGCGCCATTTCTGCTCTGGCCCCTGAAAACAAATAAATAAAAATTAAAAAAAAAAAAAAAGAAACCTGGAAGAGCACCAGAGAGCACAATGTCACCAAGGTTTTCTTGTGTTCTTTCATGACAGTGTAGATTTCCTAACTCTGTGACTGACTGTCTGCTTGTTTCCAGTTCTTCATAGATATTCTACTTTGTCTAAATAGTTAAACACACACATACACACAATTATTTAGAGACTGAGAGTGAAACAATTTGAATATAACATAATAATGCACAATGTAGACCTCAGAGTATCTTGTAAAGTGTGATTGGCCCATCAGTCAAAGGCAAATTTCTAGAGCATAGTCCATAGCTCTCCAGTTGATATATTGGAACTTTGTTGCCAAACACCTTTTCTTAAAATTTGCATCTTTTAGGATAAAACCTCACAATGTGTGTAAATGATGACAAAATGTTCTTATTTCTGCTCTGCACTGTAACATGGAATGCCTAGTCAAATTCATTGAATTCTTGGGATTTTCTGTCACAAAAGCAGGGAGCATCACCCTTCCCTAAAGCCTTGCTTTCTTTCTTATCTCCCTCTGTCATTCATGTAGCTGATTTCCTGCTTCATGCAAATGAAAACCTGAGCCAAGCATTTCTTGGGGGAACTGAGAAGCTCTTAGGCACCAGCATCAAAATCCGTGGCATACAAATCCAGCAGCTCTCGGAAAAACCAGGGAATTAGCAAGAACATACCAATAGTCCAATAAGAAAAAAATATCTATCCTATTTCCTGACCTACGAGCAGACAGGATGCAGATGAAACTCTGAAGAATGGAAAGTTATTCGACCGGCAATGCAATAAAAAGTGGTTAAAAATCCACTTCTGATATGGTAACAATTTTAGAATCCCTGTTTTTCTTGTCCTTTTTCCCCCATTCTTTATAGGGAAGTTAAAGTTTAATATGGATTATTAATGTGGTCTCCAAAACTATTTTGTCTTACTTCAATGCCTCCTTTCAGTTAATTTTAAGGCAAATTGTATTAATATTTTGGTCAATTGTATTTTCTTGGTTGGTTGCCTTTACTGAGACTGTCTCTCTGCTAGTGATGATGATTTAACTACTGCTTAATAGAAACTCTAGCTAAATGCTTTCAAGGAGTATTTGAATGCAGCATTGATAGTTAAAGTAAAGGATATAAGGTTTTTGAATTAAACCTGAGACCATACTATATACTTCCAGAACTGAATTTATTAGATTCTTTTGCTAACAATGGAAAGAACATTCTACATTCTAATTTTTAAAATTGTTCTCTTGTGCAAAAGTGGTTAGTTCCATTTTTTTTAAATCCACAAAAGAAACCCCAATAGTAATAATAATAGCACAGAGTTTGATTTTTTTACATGTTTTTTCATTTTCACTTAAAAATTTCCACCTCCACCCCTCCTCCCATTTCCTTCCTCCTCCCTCCATCCCCCTCCCCCTCCCTCTCCAGTTCAAAGAGCAGTCAGGGTTCCCTGCCCTGTGGGAAGTCCAAGGTCCTCCCCACTCCATCCAGGTCTAGGAAGGTGAGCATCCAAACAGACTAGGCTCCCACAAAGTCAGTATATGCAGTAAGATCAAAAACTAGTGCCATTGTCCTTGACTTCTCGGTCAGACCTCCTTGTCCTCCACGTTCAGAGAGTCCGGTTTGATCACATGCTCCATCAATACCAGTCCAGCTTGCTTTGGTGAGCCCCCATTAGATCAGCCCCACCGTCTCACTGAGTGGGTACACCCCTCGCCGTCCTGACTTCCTTGGGAGCTCAGTCCAGTGCACCAATGTGGGTCTCTGTAGCTTCATCTGTCGCCAGATGAAGGTTCTATGGTGATATGCAAGATATTCATTAGTATGGCTATAGGATAGGGCCACTTCAGGCTCCCTCTCCTCAGCTGCCCAAGGATCTAGCTGGAGACATCTCCATGGACACCTGCGTACACTTCTAGAGTCAAGTCTCTTGCCAACCCTAAAATGGCTCCCTTAATTAAGATATCTACTTCCCTGCTCCCATATCCACCCTTCCTCCATCCCAACTGCCCCATTCCCCCAAGCTCTCCCCATCCCCCCTTCTCATTTTTTTCTCCCCATCTCCCCTTACCCCCACTCCACCCCACCCCCAAGTTTCCAATTTTTGCCTGGCAATCTTGTCTCCTTTCAATATCCAGGAGGATAACTATGTTTTTCTTTGGGTTCACCTTCTTATTTAGCTTCTCTAGGATCATGGATTATAGGTTCAATATCCTTTATTTATGGCTAGAATCCACTTATGAGTGAGTACATACCATATTCATCTTTTTGGGACTGGTTTACCTCACTCAGGATAGTGTTTTCTATTTCCATCCATTTGCATGTAAAATTCAAAATGTCATTGTTTTTTTACTGCTGAGTAATACTCTAATGCGTACATATTCCATACTTTAGCCATTCTTCCATTGAGGGGCATCTAGGTTGTTTCCAGGTTCTGGATGTTACAAATAATGCTGCTATGAGCATAGCTGAACAAATACTTTTGTAGTATGATAGAGCATCTCTTGGGTATATTCCCAAGAGTGGTATTGCTAGAGTTTGATATTTTTAACTAAGAGACTTCTGTGAGTAGGGTTCATCAGAGGTAACTTAAACATTTATTTCTATATTTGCTTTGTGATGTGGGATATTTAATAACCATGAACCTCAATTTCCTTATCTGTGTAGTGGGGAGGCAAGAATCCAGCTGATATAACTATTGTTTGTTTTAAATAGGATAGTAGGCAATTACTACTTAGTATTTGCTCTTCTCTTTCAAAACTATTATCTTACTTCAATTTTATAAGTGACTTCTATTCCAGGGCTTATTGGAGTCCATTTTCTCTTCTTTAACATCCGAACATGGTTTCCATTGTCCCTTTGAGAGTCTATTCGTCTATTTTCAAACCAGTATAGCCAATTGAGTTCTGCTTACAGCCAGCGTTCTAGAACTTCTCTAGCCCAAGGTGAAGCTCTTCCATGTTCTCGTCATAACTTAGCTTCCAAGGCTTATAAAACATGATCTGGTTTATCATAGCCATGTTTCTTAGTTTCCTGCACCTGTTACCATTGCTCTGGAAAAAGCACCTGATAGGAAGATGGAGTGGCTTTGGGCTCACAATTTGAAGATACCATCCATCATGTTAGGAAAGACAGGGAAAGCACAAGGTAACTGATCATAGATGTCTGTAATTACGAATCAGACATAAAAGCTGAATTTTGATGGTCACATCTCTTGACCATCACAATCAGTAACCTCTGACACTGACAGGGATTGTTCCGAAATGTGATGGCCAGTGTGGGTTGCCAACCTAATACACCCTGAACTGTGGGAGCCTTGACTAAGCCACTTAGTTTGTCTGTGGGTATGACTTTGGGGCATTTCCTTGAGAGCTAACTCATGCAGGAGAGCTCAGTCCACTGTAGAAAGTACCATTCCTATGTATTTCTGAGCTTCATAAAAAAGGTAGCTGAACATGAGTCTGGAGGCAAAGCAGTAAGTAGCGCTCTTCTGTGATTTTTGCTTCAAACCCCTCTACTTGACTACCTTTGATAATAGATTTAGCCTCTAGGATGAAGTAAACCATTTTCTACTCAAATTGCTTTTGATCATAGTGTTTACCCAAGCAACAGAGATCCAACTACAACAGACAGTTTACTTCAGTAGAAAAGAATGAATGAAGAAAAACAGAAATGCTTCAATGATATTGTTAACTATAAGGTCTTCTAGCAGATCCATGGTCTTTTTCTGAAAAGCATAATTAACCATCCAACACAATTCAAATGTTAAGGAGGAAAAAATAGAAGTTTAAAATCAGGATAAACATTTTTAAAGGCTGTGGTTGTGTCTGCACGGGTGTGATATAGTTAGGAGAGGCAGCATCCAGGTTAACCTCACTTATATAGACAGCCAATGTAATTGTGAATTTATCTGTAGATCTGTTACTACCAACTCAAAAATATACCTATTTGTAAACTGGCGAATAGGTACTTCCCATCAATTAAGAATGGCCTGTTTTTCAGTGTTTTAAATATAATATGATTAAGTTTAAATTGAGTTGAAAAAAAGAGTAAGTTACACATAAATTGAGTTACTGGAGTGGTTTCACTTTTAAAAACTGAATTAAGGACTTTGAAATTAATTTAGTTTTGAACAGAATGTGTTCAGTGTAAGTTTTGTGTATTAATTTGCCTTTGCACTAACTCTTTGGAACAAAAAGAACAAACCAATTTCAACATTTTATTTTCCATATTTACAGCCAGCATCAAACTTTTCTCTGCAATAAACATGAATTACACACCATTTGCAGGTGGGAGTCCCATCTGTGCATGCATTTCTCTCCTGAAAACAATGGATGTGCCCGTGGACTCCTCCTGCATCAATATTAAGTCCCCTCACCTCAGCTAATTATGTAGTAGAGACATTTCATTCATTTTCATTTTTAATTATATACTTATGATTAATGGTGGAAGCACTTCTAACCTATAGCCTCAAAATTCCATTTTAATTAGTGAGAAACATTCCAGACAATTTGAAAGACTCTTTCTAGATATATTGTTTTACTTTTAAAAAAAAATCCAAAAGCAGTAAAAAGTCAATTCTCTTTGTAGATTGAATCATTAATAATTTGGCATGGAAGCTAATACCTTAAAGCTGCAGTGCTTAGAAAACCCAAGCTCAGCCTCCAACAGGTCTGCCTCAGTTCTAATCTCACGCTGTGCTTTCCAGAGCTGTGACTGGAGAAATGTGTACAGACTTCATTATGTTCGTATTCTTAATCCAAGGAACTAGGTTAACCATGAATTCATTCTGATAATTAAATAAGAAATGGTTGCCTAGCACATAGTGTTGCTCATTATAGCATGGTTTTTATATTATGCTCCATTTAACAGATTATATGAATTCAAAAGTATTTATTATGATAAGAATCACTAATACATACTAATAGGAATGTAGAGATTATGTGTTGGCTAAGAGCACTTGCTGCTCTTCTAGAGAAATGGAGTTCAGTCCCCCAAGAGACACCACTGCTTGTCACTTCATCTCCAGGAGATCCAATGTTTTTTTTTTTTTCTGAACCATGGGAGTACTTCCCACTGGTACACACACACACACACACACACACACACACACACACACATAAAAATAAATATTTTAAATATGTAACTGAAAGTATAGTATCATAAACCAGTTATACCCTCGGAACTTTGTCACTAGGCCTTGGGGGATATGGAACAGGGAAAGCCAATAATGAAGTTATTAGATTATAATGACTTGCAGTGAAGACATGCAATACACAACTATGGTGCAGTAATTTAGAATCTGGTGCAATGGTGTTACAAAGATCATGCCAAGCAAAACCTTTAGATGCTGATGATGGACAACAGACTTCTGCTCTAAGATCAATAATGGAAACTGACTTCCCTGAAGCTTTTTCTTGTTTACCATTATGCTTTGTTTTGGTTGTAGTCAGATTTTTTTTGGGGGGGGGCTGCTAGTTCACAAATAATGACATGGAGACTTACTATTAATTATGAAAGCTTGACCTTAGGTTAGGCTTGTCCCACTAGCTCTTATAACTTAAATTCATCCACTTATTTCAATCTACATCCGGTTGCATGGCTCATTACCTCATCTCTTCAGTCTATCCATGCTACTTCCTCCACATCTGGTTAGTGATTTCATCTTCTTCTTCCCAGAGATCTCTCCTGGCCCAGAGGTCCTGCACAGACCTCCTGCCTAGCTACTGATTGTTCAACTTTTTATTATAGCAATCACAGCAATACATTTTCACACACTGTACAAGCATCCTTCAACATTTGATTGGTTTCTTTACTTTCCTCTTGCTGTGATACCATACTTAAGCAAAAGCAATTCCCCCAAAAAGAAGGACTGATTTTAGTTCACAATTCAAAGTATGGCCAATCATTGTAAGGAAATCAACACAAGAGCTTATGGATCACATTATTTTCTCAGTCAGAAGAGAGTAATGTAAACATGGTGGTCTTCTTCTTCCCAGAGATCTCTTCTTGCCCAGCAGTGTATCTCTAATACTTTCTGTCTGCATGAGCAAAACTGAAACTGCTATGCAACTGTGCTTAGCTCATGGCATGCTTGTGGCTCAAACCCCAAGGCAGTGGCCAGAGATGTGCCGCTGTACCACAGCCCTTATGAAAGACTGCAGGACTAGGAAGCTGTGTTTGGCTCCTTTTTGTGTATGTTTGGAACCGTTTTTAAAGTTTTCTCAGGTCTTATGTGGAAATAAGTGCCCTGAAATTGGATGTCATTTGTAGGAAGTCTTTCTTTGTACCCCCAATCAGCTCCCAAATTAACAATGCTGGGACATATTATTAATTATAAATGAGTGACCAATAGATTAGTTTTGTTACTAACTAACTATTATAACTTCAATCAGCCCATTTCTATTAATTTACATGCTGCCACATGGCGCATGACTTGTTACCTCCACATCCTACTTGTCATGTTATTCTCCTTATCTGACTGGTAATTCCGCCTTCTTCTCAATATTCTCTCTGCCACAAAAGTCCTGCCTTGCTATTGGCCATTTGAGCTCTATAAAACAAATCACAGTGATAGATCTTCACACAGTGGAAAGGAATGTGGCACAGCATCCATCACTGTAGCAGAGCTAAGGTAGAAACTTCAAAGAGCTAGTCTTCTTAAATTCTATCAAGAGCAGAGAGAATTGAATGCATAAATGCTTACTTGCTTGCTTATGTGAAGCATTCTTATACAGTTCAAGACCCCCATTTGCCTAGAAAATGGTGCCACCCACATTGAGCTGGCTTTTCTCACATGTTAACATGACCCTTATCCAACAGGCCCATGGGCACAATTCAGTATAGACAACCCTTTATTAAGACACTTGTAAATGAACAAAGTTGTGCCACATTGACAGTTAAAGAGAACCATTGCATTGAATGTGAAAAATCAAGAATTATGAGTTATCTGACTATTTTAGAGACTGAGAACTATAAGAAAAATAAGTAATATATGCATATGTCATTAAACTTAAATGAAACTCTTCGGAAACATAGAAGTGACATTTAGTGAAACTGTCACCATTATCATTTTTGACTTTATAATTATAGTCTCTAAATATTGGGAAGATATGAAATATTAAATTGGGTAAAAGTTTAAAATGCTTTAGTACATTGTGAGATACCTGTGATTTCTTTTAAAAACAAAAACACACTTTTAAATACCTTTCTTTGCTTGAAATAGTTACATGAAATTCTTGATCAAGACTTATCTTGACTATCTCTTCAAATTCTTGATAAACATCTTCAACAAATACTTCATTTATGCAAGTAGATATTAAACTAATGAAAATCACTTTATAACCATTTAAAATTTGTATTGAATTATATTTAAAAATTCTAATAGCTCTTTCTTTTCAATGTGTTGTGATAATGTGAATGAATTTAAAATCCAATCCATCTTTTCTCCATCAAGTGTTTCAAAATAATGATGAAACTCTAAATTACAAAATAAAATTTATTGTTGGATTAGAGACCCCAATTTTGCTTCAAAATACCTTAGCAAAGAAAAGCCTGTAAAGCTCATATCAGACAATGAATAGATAGATCAGTGTATGAAGAGGTTAAAATTTTAGATTACTGTTTGTAATCAGTGTTTAAGTCCCTGATTGGTACCCACTGGACAGCCCCTTTATTTGTGAAACTTAAGATTTGAAACAAATTTTGTGAGACACTTCATAGGAAACCATAGGTAGGTACCACTGGAAGGCCCATATTCATCAGTAGCCTCTTGAGATGCATGGGAACTCATTTGTTTCTGCCACATTAGTACATCTAGATAGAGCAAAAGACACTGGATACTGGTTATCATTTTTATGGCTGGGGAAGATCCTACTCTTACTTGATAATTCCTTTTCAGACCACCTTGTATGGAAGCCTGAGGCCTCTTTCTGCCCACAGCTAGACGTTATTACAATCTAGGAGGAATTGAACTCTTTCTCCTACCACTTTGTTGGAACCTGAGCTGTCATAAATCTGTAGCTCAAGCATATCATGTAAAACAGGAAACTTCACAGTCATGGTGAAGTCATCGCACAAAGCATTACTCAGGAGGTTTTACTCTTGGTCCACACAAACCTCCTTTGATGCCATATGCATGAAACCATAAAAAATCCAAATGTATGTGGTGTGGCACTTAATATCTAATAATGTTAATATTTCCAGGTGGGTGCTTTATGTATTTACTGTGTTGTTTCTTTTACTATTATTTTAGAGTACACTCATAATTGCAGGAAAATAACATAAAACAGTAGCTGTGATACTCTTGCAACAGTCTCATGGACCTCCTTTATTAAGTCTATGAGCTGCACAACGAGCCTATATGGCCATGACCCATACCATCTAGGTTTCTGTAAGTATGCCCTAGGATGTTCACACAATGACAGAATTACCTGGTGAGACAGTTGTAAAATAAATGTTCATCCTCAGCTGAGGGGTAATTATTCATTTTGAGTGTGTCACAAAAATTTCACACTGATATCTTTATTCTTCTATGAATATTTTCAGATTTTAAAATTTCTGTAATATCTGTCTGTATATTATGCATGAACTTATATTCAGTTGGGATGTGTGCCATTTGGTGAGGGTTCTGCAGACATCTTAGGGTACATT
Organism: Alexandromys fortis; assembly: GCF_014885135.2. Taxonomy (NCBI): domain Eukaryota; kingdom Metazoa; phylum Chordata; class Mammalia; order Rodentia; family Cricetidae; genus Alexandromys; species Alexandromys fortis. The sequence continues at coordinate 408,685 of NW_026067943.1, forward strand.
TTAGGAGAATGTTTCATTCATTTTTTCTTAGTTGTCATATTATGAAATATGAATGTGAAGGTTTCTTTGGCTTGTTTCTAGATATTACTGATCTGCTATGTTAAAGAGTCTTAGGCCAAGTCAGCATTCTAATATAAGCTGAAAACTCCAGGATTTCTTCAGATATGAGAGAATCCAGAAACACTGAAAGTCATGCCAGCTTACTCACAGGCACGAGGTATTTCGATTTATTTCTGTATTTATAGGCAACCCCCAGGCTAACTTGCTGTCTTCACACTGCATTTAGCATGGTGGGGTACGACTTTCCTCCTGGCTCCAACATAGTACTCTGTGCAGAGCCTCATTGCTGTTGAGCCAGGAAACATGGCCAGTGAAAAAGGAACTGAATTATGTAGCTACTCATGAAATGAAGAGTTAATCCCATTCAGGCCAAAAGATCAAGTTTGAAAAGATTCAGAATTCCTCTAAAGGGAGAAAAAGAATTTGTAATCAGAAAAAAAATATGTGTGTTGTATGTGTATAATTGTATATATGCTAATATATATTAATAAACACAAACAAAACACACACCTTTTATAGTCATGTCGAAATCCATTACATGTACTAATATGAATTTCAAATCACCAGGGTTTAGGATATATAATATATTTGAAAGAGTTTCTAGAATGTAAGGGTCAGGGATGTTATCCTGTTCTCATTTTATTTTATATGCAAGTGTGCATGTGTATGTATGTGTGTGTATCAGTATATGCATATAGAAGCAGATCATGTATGAAGAAATCTGTGGAAAAAAGAAAATGCTCATACCTTCTGGAACTGTACTTCTAGCCAGTTGTAATCTATCTGATATGGGTTCTAGGAGAAAAATTTATGTTCTCTGCAAGAAGCAAGTGCTCTTAACTGATGAACCATATGTCTTCCTCCACTTTTATCATTTCTTAATAGAATACTTGATAGAAAGCTCTTCAACTCATTAATATCTACTGAACTCAGCAGAGGGCTTGAGTTTTCCAGTCACAGCTAGAGCACAAGAAATTTTGAAAAGAACATGTGTCTATGAACAATTTTATCAAAATTACAGAGTGTTTCTCAGCGGGAATGCCCACAGGATCAATTACAGCTAAGATTTCTTGATGCATTAATATGCTTTCTTTTGTTAGATCAAAAGATTGTTTATCTAATTCTGTTGCTCCTTTGTACACCTGACTTCAAGCAAGCATGAAAGAAAAGTTATTGTTTTATCACAGAAGTAGTAATCTTAGTGGCTCTCATGTCCTTTCTCCCCTTTATGTGGTTTTGTTGTTCAGTGTATAATTTTAGAATAGTAGCAGAAGTCATACTACGTAATATTGGGAGAAGTCAGAAAATGTTTATTAACCTTTATTTTAGAAAAATAATTCATGTAACCACTGCATATAATCATTTGTGTGCATTATAGATATGTAGAATATGTAAGCATGTTTTACATATGATGTGCATATATTTACCTATGCATATATGGTAAAATGAGCATTCCATTTTTATATTTTTGCCTGTGAGACTAGCCTTTAATTACTGAGCCATCTATCTAACCCAGACATTCCATTTTTTAAATATAAATTCATTATAATGAACTTAATAAAAAATTTTTTCTGAGTACCTACTGTGGTTAGGCTCTGAAGAATAGCTGAGGCTAGGTAATAAATGGCCTTTCTATGTAAGAGTTAAAATTAATGATGAGAAGATATGTTTAAGAGACTTCAGTGCAGAAAATTTAGGAAGCAAAAAAACTGTATGAGAGATTACTTGAATGACTTAATTTAGCAATCATTTCTGGATAATGATAACTATTGATAGTCATTCCACACAGTTATACAGAAGTGTCTACATTCAAACTTGATGTTTTAAATGATCAGTGAAGGTATAGCTAAAGGAAATCTGAGTCAGTCAATCTGCTCTTGACTTTGACTGTGCCATCTAAGCCCTGCTGTATGTCCCTCAGTAAATTCCTCTGGGCCTTTGAGCCCCAATAATCAAAAGTGGATCAATACAAACTCTAGGGTGATTGTCAAGAATAAATGGAAGAGTTTCTATAGAAGAGCAATTGATTCTGTTTATCTGTAAAGTTTTCTATAGTCATACCCCATTTTTAACAATTTTCACATTCCTCAAACAGAAATTATTTTTATTACCTTGAGGAATCACAGTCATGCACATATCTGCATTACTACAAGCAACTGTCTCTTGATATCTGAAGTAGTTCAAGTTGTCAAAGCAGAAACTTATCTCATGTTTGCTTTTCCCTCCAGCACATATGCATCATCTCATGCCTAAAATGGAAAGTTTGGAATTACTATTTCCTGTTTGAGTTTACACTGCCCAGGAAATCCTGGCCTGTGTTTTCCAATTACTATGAATTTGGGTAGCAGTACTGAGGGTTGTTCATGATCTGGTGCATCCCAAAGTATTTACATTCATCTAAAGGTTCTTTCTCAAGAAAGAAGACACTCAACATGTGACATACAGCAGTTAAAAAGAGTTTTGACTTTTTTTAACTGCTGTATTGAAATGCTAGTCAAGATTAAGTGTATTTTTTTTTCATTTAAATATGAGCCTGAAGTATTCAAAATTGAATTCAGGTTTTCTTTCTTTTTTTTTTTTTCTTTTTATTTGTGTAACTTAAGCTTTAATCTTTTTTTTTTAAATATTTATTTATTTATTATGTATACAATATTCTGTCTGTGTGTATGTCTGCAGGCCAGAAGAGGGCACCAGACCTCATGACAGATGGTTGTGAGCCACCATGTGGTTGCTGGGAATTGAAC
>NW_026067943.1:412192-431387 GCF_014885135.2 Alexandromys fortis
GTGGTCCTGACATCCTTGCTCGTGTTCTCCCTCCATCTGCTCCTCATTGGGACCTTGGGAGCTCAGTCCAGTGCTCCAGTGTGGGTCTCTGTCTCTATCTCCATCCATCACCAGATGAAGGTTCTATGGTGATATGAAAGATATTCGTCAGTATTGCTATAGGATAGGGTCATTTCAAGTTCCCTATCCTCAGCTTCCCAAGGGACTAACTGGGGGCTCCTGGGAGCCACTCTAGGTTCAATTAAGTGTTTTTAATATAGAAAAAACAGCCACCAATGGATGTGCCGTTCAATTGTGTCTGAAAAACTATGAACACAGGCATGTTTCACACACTCCTTATGAACATAGCATGAGTTGCTTAGCAAGAAAAGATGCAAGATGGTACATAGTACATAGCCATCTGCATCTGTAGTTTCTAAAGCTAAATTTATGATGACTAGATTTTTTCATCTTCATGAGTTACCATTCTGGCCAAGAAGTTCTTACAGATTTCATTGAGTTTTGAGTATCTACATCATAACTGACCACATCAGAAGAATTTCTCTTCTTAATTATTTGTTACCTCCGTAAGATTGTCCTACTTGGATCTTTGTTGAAGATTCAATTTTCATCCTGTGTATTGGGCTCAGTCCTTAATGAAATCACTTGATATTCAAACCAAACATTCGTGACTGATGGGAAACTCTGATGACAGCTCCCTCCATCCATCATGGGAGGCACTAGATCCTTACTGCACTACTTCGCCAAATGTGTTTACATTTAATTAAGACAAGTCTCCTCAGCCAGGAGAAAGTTGTTGTAAAACTAGGTTGTTTGGAGACTTGCCATTTTTTAGTCCATGCACAGAGAAGGAAAGCAATTTAAAATACCATCTTGTGGAAGCAAAACGGTTTGCCAAAAGACAAACAAGAACACCCCACCTAATTCATGATGATTTCAAATCTGCTTTTAATTACAAATTCATGGTTCCAATTTTCTATGAAGTGGTCTATTGGGTTCACCTCATTTTAGGGCTAGAAGTGTCCTTCAGAGCTGCAGTGTGACTCTTCTCCAGCTTCTGTCATGATAAAGAAATGTCTTCCTATTCATCACAACTTCTTCATTTTTTTCACCTTTCTGCCTTGGAATCAGAGCCATATGATTAGAAGTATATTCATTCTGCTTTGCATATTAATAATTCAAGTTTATCCCAAACACCTCACTGTTCTCAGACTCACTGTTCTCTATTGTCCCATCTGGAAAGAAGTGCACGTGATAATATTGACTATTTCATAAATTTATGAGAGAATTTGATGAAATAAAGAATGACCAGATGCTTTCTACAAAATTGTATATCTTTACCATGAGGTGCTGCTGACTACTGCCAAGAAAATTTCAAAACTGTTAATTCTTGCTGTCATGGAGACATTTGTATTTTAAGGAAGAAAATTAATTCTGTCTTATACATTTGAGACAATTTCCTGACATTCTGTCCTCAGCTCTAAATCTGGTGCTCGCTCCCTTTTTATAACAGTATCTATACGGTCACATCTTTCTTATTTTTATGTAGCTTTTACTGAATATGTATGCTAACTATTGAGTTATTTAATAAAATTAACTATGATGCAGGGACTACAAAAGAGAAATGATGACCTTGGGTTTGTGAGAAGTTACTCCAGGTCACCCAGCTTGCAGGAGCAGAGCTCAGGTCTGCGTTGAGTTTCTTATGTCTTATTCTAAGTATGCCATCTGTTTCAGTTCTTAGAAAGGATTGCCGCATTTGGGATACGGTCTGTAGAAAGAGTTCTTAAATGAAAAGACTCCAGAAGACCTTTGGATTGGTTGGTGGGAATCCTAGGGATCCCTATATTTAAACAAATGAGTTGGAGTATCACTTTAGAGATTCTTGCAGTGGAAAAGTTAAGACTTCATAAATTACTTTAAAAACATCTAGATCTTCTGGTCTTTATCAAGCACAGTGTGGCCACCAATAGCCCATTCTTATGTTGCAGAGGATATAATTTTGTGGCTCTTGCTAAGAAACAGTAAGAGAGACTTTATTAATGTCTATAGTATTAGATGTAGGGACCATAGCAATGGGATTTATGGTTTCAGTGGGAGACAAAGATGTGGTCAATTCCTATTACAAGGAGAAATAGAAATGTAATAACAAAGGAACAGGTGCAGATCAACCCGTAAAAACTCACTAAAAGGAAGCACCATGCATGAGAGAAGAGACTCTAGTTCTAGAGTCTAGAGGGCTCCAATTGAAGACTGACCTGGGTGATCCGACACGACTAGGACTGAGATGATGAAGGCCTTATACCATGTCAAGTATGACCACATTTTGGTGAGGAGAGTTCTTGCTACATGATGTAGGAATCTTAGTGCTGATAGCCCCAAAGGGAGGACCTACTTGGGAGAAAGTTCAGAGAAGCCCTAGTACAGTTTAGTAAGAGATATTTGACACTTGCAGAATGTAGAGAGAGAGGGTTGGGGGTAGCAGCACCTTCTGAAATACATCTTTCTTTGCAAGGAACATCCTAAGCAAACATGGATAATTTGAGATCAGGTCAATATCAAAAAAATGAATAATCACTTTCATAAACATACCCACACACACTAAAGCATTTTTCCTTATGGCATTAGGAAGTCGGGAAATGATAACAGAGACACAGTCTTTAAGAGAAGAGTCACCCAATTCCTCATACCCTATTGTCACTGAGATCTCATTTTTCACTGTGATGAGATCCCCAGTCTTTGTGCTTTTTCTTTTACCTGACAAAAGCTTTAGGGACAGAGGATAAAGCTTTTAAGTACTGGGGAATTGTTATGTGAATTAGTTGATCTGATCCATATATACACTTAGAATTTATATGACACAAACACATTTAATTTTCTAATAACAATGATGACAATAATAATAAATAACATTTAAAGTCTGATTACATATAAAAGAACATCCACAAAGGAAGGGAAATAACTAAAATGGGGAGTTGGCTGCATCTGTACAATGCTTGGAAAATATTTTAGTTCTATCCCCAGAATCGATGCAAAAAAAAATAATAAAATTAAAAAAATCCAGTAATGGTGCTGCTGAGTTACCTCAGCAAGCACAGGCACTTGCCACTAACTTTAAGAATCTGAGTTCTATCTCCAGGACCCACATATAAGTAGAGAAAATACTCCCACAAACTGTCTTCTGACTTCACAAGCAACTTTCTTTCTTTCTTTCTTTCTTTCTTTCTTTCTTTCTTTCTTTCTTTCTTTTTTTTTTTTTTTTTTTTTTTTTTTTCTTTTTTTTTTTCTTTTTTTCTTTTTTTTTTTTTTTTTTTTTTGGACAGAGTTTCTCTGTAGCTTTTGTGCCCATCCCGGAACTAGCTCTTGTAGACCAGGCTGGCCTCAAACTCCCAGAGATCCGCCTGCCTCTGCCTCCCGAGTGCTGGGATTAAAGGCTTGCGCCACCACCACCCGGCTTTCTTTCTTTCTTTCTTTCTTTCTTTCTTTCTTTCTTTCTTTCTTTCTTTCTTTCTTCCTTACTGTTTTCTCTCTCTCCCCTCTCTCTACTCTTTCTTTCTCCCTTATCCTCCCCCCAAACAAAACAAACACATAAATGTAAAACAACAAAAGCCACACATGCTCAATACACTTACAATCCCAAGCCCTGGGACATTAAATACTAGATGGTTCTCCAATTTACTCTCAGTCATGCTAGACTCTGTCACAGGAGAAATAGAAACAGAGTAGATAGATAGATAGATAGATAGATAGATAGATAGATAGATAGATAGACAGACAGATAGATGGATGGTAGATAGATACATAGATATATAGATACATAGATCAATAGACAGATAGAAGAAACATGAAAAATGACACCCTAGATTTTCCCTGTCATCCACATGTGCATGCACACACAATATTCACCCACACACCTATTCATAAATATGAACACATGCACACATACTCAAAAAAGAAAAGGAAATAACTCTTATTAGCATTAGTTAATAAATATACTTGATGATTTAATGCCACGCTTTATTTTTAAACCATTTATCAAATTGATCTGCTTATGTCCCACTAAATAAAGGTCTGAAATTTTAGGTAAGCATTTTGTGTCTTTGATGGAAGTGGACCATCAAAAGGTGCATTTCTTCTTTTATTTTTTTTCTTCTTGTGATTATAGAATTTGTATGCATTTTTAAACCAAAGCTTAGAGCAGAGAATAGCCTGGGTAATTACCTTCTATTTTTCATTTACATAGCTATCACTCAATGCCAGTGGCTTTAGCAGTACAGGATCTGCTTTATCTAAAATAGAATCCATTGAATAATACCAAGAACTTATTTCTATAATCGACTAACAATTGAAAGCAAACCTAGTAATAGAGAAAGACAGAGCTACCTAAACTGAGAGCCCTGTGTGATAACAGGGTACGGGGGGGGGGGGGGATTTCTGTCCTTGAGTCTTGAGGGATTAAAAAATCATTTTAAGATGTTAAGTGAATTTGTAATGGAAACAGTAGAGAAAGTATCATTTTAGAGCTGAGCTTCCACAAAAGGCCTAGAAAATGGCAAATCAATCATTTGGGTGCAAGGGCTCATTTTTATTTTGTCCTTTGTCTTGCAAATGAAGGCTCTTAGGAGAAAGCTTTCCTCTAAACTAAAGCTGTGAATTAACCTCAGGGAAGAGGTTAAACTGTGGAATCAGAGCCTCTTGTCTCTGGCTTCTGCTTCTTGGGTTTCATTTCATTTCTTGTTGCCAGACTCCTCTAGAAGCTGGGTTTCTGGAGGTGTTGCAAAAGATTCTTTCCCCCGAAATCACCTACACTGAGTAGTGTCAGGAAATAGTTTTATCAAGGATGCTCGAGGAACATAGTCCTCTGAAGCAAGCTTGTTTTAGATGAGGAGATTGATCAGTCAGTAAAGTGCTACTCTTGCAAGCCTGAGTTCAAAACCCAGAACTTATATAAATATAGCCTGGTGTGGTCATAGGTACTAGTAATCCCAGTTCTGTGATGCTCAACACACTCAAAGATTAGATCATTTTTAAAATTTATGTTATTCATTTATCATTAATTTTTAATTATAAATTTATAATTAGTTTTTACAGGAATATTTGAAAACTTAAAATTTTTCTATATGGGGGATGTTTGAGCTCTTGACTGAGTCTCTGTCAAATCTTCTAATTAAATAACAAGTGATAAGGACTGACGAGGTGACTCAGGTTCAAGAGTGCTTACTGCTCTCTCTCCCAGAGGACCCAGGTTTAGGTCTTCGAACCCATATCAAACAGATCACAACCCCCTGTAACTCCATTTCCAGTGGATCTGACCTTCACTGGCCTTTCTATGCACCCACACACACATGAACTCACACAAGCACGTATGAACACACACACATACATATACATATATATGTGTATATATATATATGTTTATATATTAGAATTTCAACCACATAAAATGAAAACTTTTCATTGAAACCATATCCTCAGTGTTTCACTACATATTACCCCAAAATATGTCGCTTTGGCTTGTTATTTTTAAGAGTTTGTAAGGATGGAGACATATAGACTTTGTGATATTTTCCTTCTCTTTTCCACTCAAGTAGACCCTAAAGTCTAAGGAAGGTTTATTAACTTTCTTTGAAGTAGGCTACTTGTATGCAGAGTTAAGGAACCTCCTCCTTACCTCTGAGGGTGGAGCGATCACCTGAGTAAACATGCCATGCCCCTCATGTATTAGCCTTACATCATATCATCTCTGCAGTAGAGTTCTGCATTGCCAACAGCTGCTCATCAAATCTACTGTTCCCAAAGAGGTGGAAGGGCAGGGCTCAGCCTGAAGAGATGGCTAAGAGATTAGGAGTTCATACTCTCCTTATAGACAACCTGAGTTCTTTTCTTAGTACCCATGTTAAAGAGATTCATGACGGTCTGTTACTCCAGCTCCAGAGGGGAACCAGACCTCTAAGGGTACCTGCACACATTCACATAAACACACACACGTATTCTCTCTCTCACACACGCATAGCACACACACACATACTTAAAAATAATCAAAAATAACTCTAAAAGAAACAGAAACAAAACAAAAATCTTAAAACTTTTCCATTTATGAATTTATTTCAATTGAGCATTAAATAAAATCAATACATACAGGTGATTTCCGTCTCAAGAATATTTTTTCTTAATCTATTAGTATAGCCTTTCTTATCTCACTGATTTTACTTTAATTAATTTAACTTAAATTAAATTAATAATCTAATTGTTAAACAGCACTACTTTATTTGCATGTTTTCCCCAAATTTGGAAGCCCATGGTACTATCTGACATATTTGTCTCTCCCTTGAAATTTCAGTACATTGACAACAGTTAAAATGGTTTAATCTATATTTGCTGGGCAGTTTTGATTTTTGTTTATTTTCATATGGGTAGTTGCTGCAAACATACATGTACAACCACCTATAATTTTATGTTTCCTTGTGCATACATAAGATGCATGTATGCATCTGTTAGTGATGTTACATCAATCAATGCCATTGTACAAATCTACATTTTTACTGCAGAATTAAAAACAAAAAACAAGCCATCATATATTGGTTCAACCCTGTCTTGGGCTTTCCTGCTTGCAGTAAACTGGAAACGTGTGTAAGCAATATTTGGCTCCTTGGGATTAATTCAGCAAAATCAGCACATGATTAAAGCATTTACTAATAACTAAGGCTTCACTTTATTTACTGTGTGTTGTTTTCACTCATTTAACAGTTACTTACTAAACACTAAGCTCTGTCTTTGACTGAATAGTGAATTCTTTAAGGGTAGTTATGTGCCATGTTTAATCATTGTATTGCCAACATCTAAAAGCATCACTCGAGAACTTATAGATTCTCAGCAGATCCTGGATAGATATGAGAGTGGAGAAGGAATTTGATAATTGATGTATTCTTTGCTACATACTAGACTTTCAGTCTATTAGAGCACACAGACATGCAAATGATGCATTGATTATTTTTGCATGTCAAATTACTTGCTTAAAACAAGGAACGTTTGTTACTCATTTATTTATTTATTTATTTATTTATTTATTTATTTATTTATTTATTAAAGATTTCTGTCTCTTCCCCACAGCCGCCTCCCATTTCCCTCCCCCTCCCCCAATCAAGTCCCCCTCCCTCGTCAGCCCAAAGAGCAATCAGGGTTCTCTGCCCTGTGGGAAGTACAAAGACCACACTCCTCCATCCAGGTCTAGTAAAGTGAGCATCCAAACTGCCTAGGCTCCCACAAAGCCAATACGTGCAGTAGGATCAAAAACCCGTTGCCATTGTTCTTGAGGTCTCAGGAATCCTCATTGTCCGCTATGTTCAGCAAGACCGGTTTTAACCCAGACTCACTAAGGCCGGCTGGCCTGGGTCTGAAAAAGCCTGGGTTAAAACCGGTCTTGTTACTCATTTTTTTTTTAGGTTTAGATTAAGATTAGCAGGGACACTCTAACGGAGAACACAGGAGATGGTATTGCAGATGCACTGTTTGGCTGTGCTGCTTTTCAGGCTTGGCCACTACAAAAAAAAAAAAAAAAAAAAAAAAAAAATCCTCCCTTGGATGGTAGTTGACAGGAAGTCTCATTTCTCTACAACTGCTGGGAGGAGGCCACATTCCCTGATGATACATGTGACCCTCCAGAAGGCCACTTGAGTGTCTCTCTAAGATGGTGGCTCACTTCTGAGAAATATGGGTCAAGGGAGAGGAAAGAGAGCAGAGTGTTTTCCATGATCTGGTCTCAAGAATCCTGCATTACTCTTCTGTCTCATGTACTCATGAGAGACCAATTGCTAACTTGCAGCTCAGACACCACGCGAGGGCAAAGGTATTCAACGTTTGAAGGAGATGCTAAGAGATTTTTGGTGAAATTTTAAATCACTATAAGCAATTGTTACTACTGAGGTCGCGGGTCTCGCCACCAACAGCAGGGTGGAGAGAAACCCAAAGTAACAGTAAATGGCACACTGCTGCCTAGCTATGGGAGACAATGGAGGGTCCGAACATCTAGATTAAAATTCCAGTTAGACATATTGCTAGTAAAACAGTGACCTTTGGCAAACTCGTTTTCCTTTCAATTACACTCTGGCCCATGAAAACTAGAGGGTTCTCTCTCCATGAAGACGGTAATGATAAAATAAAGTAACTGACATGAGGTGCCTACTATGGAGGGAATCCTCTAAGTGCTGCCCATGAAGTGCTCATTTCAGTTCTCACGGTAGTTTGTTGGGGATATTTTAGAGCCCCGGAAATGGAGAGCTGAGGTGCCGAGCAACTGTTCCAAGGACACTCACTGGTAAGGTGGAACCCACTCAGGCAATTTCCATTTCCATGGCTGCTCTTGGCTTGCAACCTCTATTCGCTAGTGTTTGATGTCTGGAAACCAGCAGCCTTAATCTCACCTGGGAGCCTACAGAGAAGGCAGAATCCCATGTTTCATTCTGGACCAGATGAAGAGGAATATTGTATTATTTTGTCATTTGTTAATGATGTGTGAGTGTGTATATGTGGGGAAGTGTGTGTGTGTGTGTGCAACAAGCTGTGTACATTAGAGGCTGAAGAAGGACTTGAGGGTCTTCCTTTATTACATTTTGCCAAATTACCCTAAGGTAGTTTCTCACTTAACTGAAGACAACATTTTGCTCTGGTCTGACTTGGGTAGTGAACTCTATGGATCCAACTGTTTCTACTCTCTAATTCTGGTGGAAGAAGTACCCATAACTTTTTACATGGTTGCTCCGAATTCAAATTTGTATCATCATTGGGGAAAAGGCAATGGTCTTACCCATTGAGTACCTCTCAATTCCAGAATATATACATTTTGGTAGGTGGCCCATGTAATTCACAAATACTTTAAAATTGGAGAATCACTTCTGAAAGGAAGTAGGTTCTAGATGTTTCTAGTCATAAAGTAATTCTAAAGTCTGCACATATAATCACCAGATTATGGCTATATATGTAAAACAGAATTCTGACCTAGTTATTACAATGTTGGTGATTCTTTAGCTCACTCCTTTAACCAAATTAAGTACTATTCCAATTTTTAAAAGTAATACGCTTGTATGTAAATGTGAATCTGATACCTGTGTGTTAGTACCTGTGTAGGCAAGAAGAAAGTGTCAGGCCCCATAGAGATGTTACAGGAGGTTGGTTTTAGGCCTTACCACTTGGATGCTTGGAAGTGGACTTCAGTCCTGTGAAAAATTAGTAAGTGCTCTTAGCCTCAGAGTCATCTCGGTGTCACAGAGGGGATATTTTTTATTGAACTGAAAGTTATTGTTATGATACATAGCTAGGGTGGACCATAAAGAAAGAGAAAGCGCTCTTTACATCCAGGAAGTGATAGTTGATGGTTAGGATACACAAAATATCAGCAAGCTGTGAGCAAGGCAAAGATGTTGATTTTGGAAATCCTTGTTAACTGGTTGTGAATGAGTATGAATTTTTCATACGCATACTTCCCATGTGTGGTTATGAGTTGTGCTCACAATTTTCTACTTCTTGTATTCCGAATAATATTCACCAGCTACATTCCTATTTAATATTTCTTCCTGTCTCCCAGAGACATTGATTCCTTTCTGTGTAAAGTTCTACCATCAAATGTTTTTAAAAACGCTCACATAATTTTAATCTGCTGTCATATTTGAGGACCACTGACTGGGAAAATTACTGTGAGCTATGATTTAGACTTATACTTCTTGATTTCTTAGTTAGCTTATTGAGCATAAAGGAGGAGATGCAATGAATGATAAACTATCACACGTATCCATTGTCCTAATGGATTTACTATTTAAGATACTGATTCCGCCAGGCTAAAATTCTGGTGGCAAAAGCCTTTAAACTCAGTACTCCAGAGGCAGAGGTTAGTGGATCTCTGTGAGTTTGAGGCCAACGTGCTCTACAAAGGGAGTTCCAGGACAGCCATGGCTATTATAAAGAGAAAACTTGTCTTTGAAAAACAAAAGGGGGGCATACTAAAATACTATTATCAAAAGTCCACAGTTTACCTAAGGTTTAATGCTTATATATTTATTATTTTTTTGAGACAGGGTTTCCCAGTAGTTATGGAGCCAGTCCTGGCACTCACTCTGTAGACCAGGCTGGCCTTGAACTCTCAGAGATCTGCCTGCCTCTGCCCCCCTAGTGCTGGGATTTGAGGAGTGCACCACCACCACCCCATGAGGTCCAATACTATTATACACTGTATGCACCTTATGGGATGAACAAATATAAAATCTATACCCAACATTATAGCATCCTACAGAGTAGATTAATTATCCTGAAAATCATCTCTTCCCTCCTACTCATACCTTCCTCTCTGTCAAGCCCTGATTTTGACTTCTTTTATGGTTTCTATATTTTACCTTTCTCAGAATGTTACAGGTTTAGAATTACAGCATATAGCCTTTCAAAAAATCTCTGTCTCTTAGAATAATAAGTGTTGGTGACAACTTTTCATATATTATAGTGTAGTAAAGTAATGATGTGCAGGATGAAGTTTTATAGGATCAAGGGGCCCTTTTGATGAAACATGCTGTGAGACATCTGTGTTGTGTGTCACAGTTTGGAAAGTGATTTAGTGTATTCTTGAGGAAAATGTGTTCTGTACCCGGGAAGCATCAGCCTCAGTATGGAATTCTGGGTCTAGCACAGCTGCAGGGCATTAGAGATAGAATTTTCACAGGACCTCCAGTGATTCATAGGTATGTGAATGTAACCGAAAGACAGCACTGACTGATTTACTGCTTTAAAACATTCATTTGAGATTCTCCAGTAATCATTATAAGATGGCACAGTAAGCATCTAAAAATAAAATCTGTATATTTTAAATAAAACATATAAAGTAAAATGTAAAATTTCTTTAAAGTAAATACATTTTCAAAAAATAAAACATGACTTGGATGTTCAACCATATGCATCAAAGGAGAATATGTTGTTATAACACCAAATGTCATTATTCAACTATATATTACTCCCATTAATCCCATACCTACTGACATCATGATTTTGTAGTCAAGAGTCTTGAACTTCATAAAAGCTGCCTAAATAATTAACATACCCAGCAATTTTTAAGAACTTCAAATTAAAGAAATTTCATAAAGCTTTCAGTAACAACTTTGTCCCCTTCCCCTTCGTTTATTTTTCTCCTTGAAACCCCTCCTCTTCTTTCTTCTTCTTTTCCTCCTTTTGCTTTTATGTAGGGTCTCACTATGTAGCACAGGCTGATGAATTCTGGTGAATTATCTAATTGAGCCTAGTTAGAAAATCTGAGAGCAAACCCTGGGTACATTTCAATCATGCAGTCTTTCCTATATGTTTCCTCTTTTCCGTGATTGGTAAATGTCTAAGCTACATCAGTTACTGTGATAAAATACCCTGACACAAACAATTTAAGAAAGACAGATTTACTTGGTGCACAGTTTAAAGGTACAGCCTGTTGCAGCACAGAAGGCAGGACAGACAGCAAGAGCATGAAGCAGCCAGTCAGAAGGCAATTATAAACAAGCCACAGAGATAAATGTTCAGGCTTAGCTGGTTTTTATTTTTATGTTCAGTCCTGGGGCCTAGCCATGGTATGATGCCACCTACAGTCAAGGTAGGTCTTCCACTTCAATTAATCTGATCTAGATAATCCCTGGCAGGCATGCCCAGAGACTTGGCTGCTAGTGACTCTAAATCCCATCAAAATGACAAGATTAACTATCACAGTCAATATTCCTCGAACGTCTGCCATGTACCATAGATTCCTTTCCCCTATAGTCTTTGAAGTGCTTTTCATTCAGTATGCTAGTGTTGCTCAGTGTGTTACTACTCTAAGGAGCTTCTTCATGCAGAAATAAATAACACACTACATTATCTAGACTGCCGTACATGACATGATATCAAAGAAAAACAGGAGAGGGCTGCACATTTAAAACATACATTACAACAATGTCTTTATCAGTCATTCCAACTCCAAGAGCTGCAGCCTTCCTACTCTTACTGCAGCAGGAGTGAGTAACTGATTAGTAACAGAAGGTAGGACGTACCTTGAGAACAGTATTGTATTGCACTCAGAAGTTTTTCAGTTTCAGGAGGTCCCATTTATTAACTATTGCTCTCAGTGTTTATGCTACTGGGGTTATATTTAGGAAGTGGTCTCCTGTGCCAGTTCGTTCAAGTGTACTTCCCACTTTCTTATCTATGAGTGTCATTGGTTTTATGTTGAGGTCTTTGATCCATTTGGACTTGAATGTTTTGTGAATGATGACAGATATGGGTATATTTGTATTCTTCTACATAATAATATTGTTATGCCAGCAACATTTGTTAAGCATGCTTTCTTTTTAACATTTTATATTTTTAGCTTTTTTGTCAAAACTCAGGTATTCGTAGTTGTGTGTATTGATATCTAGGCCTTCAATTTTGATTCCATTGGTCCTCTTGTCTGCTTTTATGACAATAGTAGGCTGTTTTCAGTACTATGACTTTATAGTAGATTTTCAAGTCAGAGATGGTGATACCTCCAGAAGTTTCTTTATTATACAGGATTGCTTTTGGTAAGATTACCATTTTCACTATGTTTATTTTACCTACCCAAGAGCATAGGAGATCTTTCCATTTTCTGGTGTCTTCTTCAATTTCTTTCTTAAAGGCCTTAAAAAGATCTTCACCAACCTCATATGGCACAGAAGACCAATCTCCAAAATGTATGAAGAATGCAAGAAATTTGAAATCAAAAGAACAAATAATCCAATAAAACATGGAATACTCAACAGACCTAAACAGCAAACTCTCAACAAATGAATCTCAAATGGCTGAAAGACACCTAAGGAAATGCTCAACATCCTTAGCCTTCAGAAAAATGCAAATCAAAACAATGAGATTCCATCTTATATCTGTCAGATTGTCCAAGATGAAAAACACTGATGACAGCTTATACTGGAGGGGATGTGGGTATAGGGAATGCTTTTCCATTTCTGGTGGGAGTGCAAACTTGTATAGCTGCTTTGGAAACCAATATGGTGATTTCTCAGAAAACCACCTACCTCAAGACCCAGCAAGACTACTTTTGGATATATAACCAAAGGAAGCTCAATCATACAACAAATAAATGTGCTCAAATATGTTTATAGAAGCATTATTTGTAATAACAAGAACCTGGAAATAACCTAGATGCCCCCAAACCAAAGAATGGATTAAAAAATTTGGTATATTTACACAATGGAGTACTACAAAACAGTAAAAAAAAAAATGACATCCTGAAATTTGCAGGCAGATAAATGGATCTAGAAAAAAAAAACATTTTTAGTGAGGTAATCCAGACCCATATAGACAAATATAATATGTACTCACTCATAAGTGGCTTTTAGTCATAGAACAAGGAAAAACCAGCCTACAATCCACCACTCCAGAGAACATAGACAATAAAGTGGACCCTAAGAGAAACATAAATGGATCTAAATAGGAAAGAGAAAAAGACAAGGTCTCCTGAGTAAATTTGGAGTGTGGGGGTTATCAAAGAAGATAGCAAGGGAGAAAGGAGGAAGGGAGTGGAGAAGAAAAAATGTATGGCACAATAAAAATAATAAAAATATCACATAAAAAAGAACACTGTTTTAACTCAATTTTAACTGAGATTGAGGTTGAAATACTTGAACACAGACTATGAACACAATCATCTCTGTATCTATGCAGTTATGAATGTGACATGAAATCATTTGAGGGACTATTGCCTTTCGTCATTTTATAGGTAATTGAAACCAATCTGGAGCTCCGTAGTTGACAAGTGGAGAAATAATACTTCCTCCTTATTTCTAACAAGGAGTGGCCCCTCTTCAAATCCTCTTTTTGTTTATTTACAGCAGATTTATTTAAGTCAATGCCTGAATGTTTAGTAATGAAAAAAATGAGTTTCCTCTCATCTAGGTCAGGGAAGGCTTAATGCTTAAATCTTTCTCAGTAGGGAGGGATCCACCCCTTGTTCTATGCTAAGTAGCAAAGCAAAGCAAACCAAACTAGTCAGGCAAATCTAATACAGTAAATGTGCTTCATGCAAATCAAACTGATTATACTGATCATATGAACATTAGGTTTACGTCACAGAGAAAAGTTAATTTTTGACAAGGTATATGTCATGATAGTGATTATATAGATTTAATATAGTTCTCATGTTGTGGTGACTCCCAACCATAAAATTATTTTTGTTGAGACTTTATCACCACTTTTGCTACTGTTGTGAATCAATGTCTATACCTGGTATGCAGGATATCTGGTATGTGACCCCTGTGGTTTGGGTCATTTGATCCCCAAAAGGGTTGAAACTCACATAAGAACTGTTGATATAGGTAGTAGAGATGGACTAAGACTCTCAATGATAAAAGATTGCTGGGCACAGTAGATTAACTGTTGGGACCGAGCATCTAAATGAAAACCTTGGCATGGCTAGAGATTCAGAGGACAGCAACCCATAACACTATGTACAAACAGCAGTCATAACCATTGGACTCATTTAGAAGAACCTATAAATATATGACAGGTTTATTGGTGAAACTATACAGGGTTACAGAAATCATTCCTTAAAACTAGTTCTGCCATGGGAAACTTACTGTATTTAATTGACACTCTAGTGCAGAGACATTAGAAGAGAAAGACTGTAGTATATTAGTCAATTATGACTACTGTAACAAATGTACCACCTCACATTTCTTGAGGTCACAAGTGAAAACACATGTCATGTGCTAAGTCAAAATGAGATCCTTATGTAGTTTCTGGGGGTGAATAATATTTTATCTTTTCCAAAATTTAGAGGCTCTTCTCATAATGTTCAAAGCTAGCAGTGATTGGTTCACTCCTCACATTCTGTCTGTCTCTATTTTACCTCACTTCTCCACTTAAAGAGGTCTTTATGGTTACATTGGTCCCTTGTGGAGCATCAGGATAATGCCCCTACCTCAAAGTGGCCACATTAGCAGTCATAATTCTTCCTATGACCTTAATTCTGTCTTGCCAAATGAGTGACAAGTTCATACATTCCAAGAATTAGGCTGCGGATGTATTCTATATACACTATGAAAATAGTGAGAAGAGACTTGAGTTCAATACACCTCTGCTATGAGAAGAACTTGCGTGCTTTAGTTTTGAATTTTACAAGATGTCTGAGTAGATGACTGAAGATGTGCCTTGTTTATATATTTCTGGGGGCATGTCCTGAAAAGTATTTTCAACAAAGAACATCAAATATTCCCCAAGACTCTTCTCTATCACTTCTGTAAATCTGGGCCACCCGCCCCATGAATCTCACATAGGAAAA
Source organism: Alexandromys fortis (assembly GCF_014885135.2). Classification (NCBI taxonomy): domain Eukaryota; kingdom Metazoa; phylum Chordata; class Mammalia; order Rodentia; family Cricetidae; genus Alexandromys; species Alexandromys fortis. Next base: position 427,503 of record NW_026067943.1, read on the forward strand.
TGTGCAAATGTTTTTTTTTTAAATTTATTTCTTTATTAATTAATTAAAGATTTCTGTCTCTTCCCCACCGCCGCCTCCCCTTTCCCTCCCCCACCCCCAATAAAGTCCCCCTCCCTCGTCAGCCCAAAGAGCAATCAGGGTTCCCTGCCCTGTGGGAAGTCCAAGGACCACCCACCTCCATCCAGGTCTAGTAAGGTGAGCATCCAAACTGCTTAGGCTCCCACGAAACCAATAGGTGCAGTAGGATCAAAAACCCATTGCCATTGTTCTTGAGGTCTTAGTAGTCCTCATTGTCCGCTATGTTCAGTGAGACTGGTTTTAACCCAGGCTTTTTCAGACCCAGGCCAGCTGGCCTTGGTGAGTTCCCGATAGGACATCCCCATTGTCTCAGTGTGTGGGTGCACCCCTCGCGGTCCTGAGTTCCTTGCTCGGACTCTGCTATCATCCTATGACATACCTTTTTTCCTCATTTGTTCCCTGGGTGTTTTCTATTGGTGGTTTTCCTAAATGCATGATTCACTCTGCCTGTATTTTATTCTAGCATTGACTTACTATAGTGTCAGAGATCCTTCGTTATCTAACGATCAACTCAGAGGAGCTTAGTGAATGATCATGACTGAGTTAATGGCATCTTCAATACTTTTATTTGAAAAGCAAACTCTAGTGTGCCAATCATTTAGTTACAGTTAGTAGGAGTCTCTATTATCAGAGTATAATATGTTGATGTATTTATATCCTTCCTGGCTCATGACACCTACCTTGTATAGCCTTACATGGTTAAAAGAATGCAGCTAGGTGACTACCTGTGACTATTGATCATTCCAATACACCCCCTGAAAATGACTAAATAACAGTTTCTCAAAGTTGATCACCTACTTTACACTCTAAGGAGAAGGGGATGGTGGGAGAAAATGTGGATTATGACAGCACCCTGTCAGTCATTTATCAAAGAACATGATGGCAGTTGATACAACTCAGTGATCTGGGGACTATGACTCACGCATCCTTTGTCTAATACAAGCTGCATAGGTTTGCAGGTAGGAGTTAAAATCATTAACTCCTAGAATCACTGATAATTTGCCAGGAACCCTGTGTCCAGTGGGTATAGCAGGAACACTCTTGACTGTTAAGGGTTTTATTTTTTTTTCCTGTTACATGTATAGTTGGAGCCTTGACACTCAGTAAAACATGGCCGTGTCCTGGGTTACACATTTCTTTTGGGTGCCTGTCATTTATTCCTTCTTCTAAATACTTCTGGGAAGAAAGGTGGTTTGTAGTGGCCACGATTTAAGGGCTACTCTCTCTCTAGCTATATTAGGACTTATCCCTCCACTATTTCAAACCCCTCATCTTTCACATTTTCTTAAAGGAATTGCATATTCATTTTAATATCATTCCTCACTGAGACCTTTTTCCAGGTATTAATCATGCTTCAGCTGCAGGTCTGTGCTCTAACAAGCCACATGCCAGATTTGAACTCTCTACTAATGAACAGTCCTTAAGTCCAATTAAACAGATGTTGTTTTGCAGAAGTCAAAATGTAAGTGCCACTACTGCATCTTGTGGATATTTTGCCATTTTGGTGATTGTTGTGGTTATTAGGTACTGCAGCTGGGAAAGAAGACTATTAATCGCCTTTCTTCAGCGGCAGCTTGCATGTCACCTTCTAGCACTATGAAAGCTAATCCTCAGGGAGGTGGCCTCCAGGTCAGATATAACTGGATTTCTCCAAACCATGTGTCCAGAGTACTGGATGTCTTTAGCAACGTTCATATTTTTGGAGGAAACCAGTAGCAAGAGAAATAGCCTGTGTTGCTTTGGATGTCTCTTGGGTTTCCTTCAACACATCAGAGATTTTCTGTGCCTGGTACTGAGATTTTTATTAAGATCAAATATCATCTTCTTAAATTACATTATATATACATATATAATATATGTGTGCATGCATACATAATATATGCATGTGATATATATTATACATACATATGTAATATATAGTGTATTTATAAGCACAAGAGGCATATGTTCTTTCTTTCTTTCCTTCCTTCCTTCCTTCCTTCCTTCCTTCCTTCCTTCCTTCCTTCTTTCTTTCTTTCTTTCTTTCTTTCTTTCCTTCTTTCCATTTTACATGCCAACCCAAGTTCCTTCTCCCTCCCTTTCTCCTGCACCACCACCTCTCCCTGACGTGTTCCACACCCTCATCCAATCCTCAGAGGGGGTAAGGCCTCCCATGGGTGTCAACAAAGTCTGGCATACCAAGTTGAGGCAGGACAAAGACCCTCCCCCTGTAACAAGGCTAAGCAAGGCATCCCACCATAGGGAATGGGCTCATGCACCTGGGGTAAGGAAATTCCCACTGCCCCTTATCAGATCAAACCACATAACTGTCACCTACATTCAGAAGGTATAGTTTGGGCCTATGCAGGTTCCCCTACTGTCAGGGCTAGGGCACTACTTAAATAAAGTTATGCCACTGACTGGAGTGAAAAATAAAATTCATTTTTAGTGTGTGTGTGTGATACGATGTATATATATGTATACATTCACCTACAGGGGTTCCAGGTATCTAAGTCAGGCTGCTAGTCTTATGTTTCAGGTGTTTTCCTCACTGAGACATCCCTCGGGACCCATGAAAGCTGTAAAGTTCATTACATTATAGTTATAACAATAAAAAAATCCTCAAAATAATACATGTAGTATAATAATAACTAAAAATATCTATATACACAAGTTGTTCTTCTGATCTATGAAGGGCAGTAGCCAGGACTTGGCTCACACTCACAGTAATCTGATCAGACAAATATTGGAAATCACTAGCTTTAGGAGATTGAATGTATTTGGTGTCCATGTATCTTAATGAAAATTAATGATAATGATTTGAGATTTAATGGATTCCTTACAGTCTTTTTGAAACTTAATAGAAAATGATATAGTATAATTTGAAATCAATTTAAATTATCCAAATGAATAATTAATATGTCTGACATATAATTGCCTAGCATCTATTATTTAGAAGCAAATGGTTCAGAGTCAGGTATACCCGAAGCTCTGTCTCTGGGAGTCTATTTCTAAATTACCTGCCTCTCTGTACTGTATGTAGACCATTCTTGACACAAGAATGAAAAAAACAGTAAAGCCATGATCCTGTGTTGTCCTTACTGAAAGAAGAACTAGAAAATAATTCTAGTTAAAATTTGTAAATACAACCTCATGATTCTTTTATATAAATTTATGAGAGTTGTAGTGCCAAGTCATAGTGGATATGTCTATAAAACAGCCCTGCACCGAAGGCTCAGGAAACTTTTTGGAAGAGAGGGTGGTAAGATTTTAACAAACAGGTATCAGGGAGTAAGCTGTGAGATTGCATCTCCTATAATAATAAGAAACTCAACCCATAAAGTTTCACCAACATGACTGCCTAAACATGAGCTAAGTAAGAACGACAAAAATGGAAATGCCAAAGAGAATGACGAATTCCAAGAAGCCTCAGTTCTACACATAGAGCTATAAGCAATGATGGAATACTGGAGTGGGGGAAATATCTGTCATTAGAGAAGTGAGCACCAACTGGCTATCCAATCCCAATTGTCAGTCCTGGAAACATACATTACAAGTAGCATTATACAGAATGGTCAACCTGACTTTATTTATTTAGGAATATAGATGTACATGCATATGCTTTTATGTAAGTAACAATTAGTGAAAAAGGAGGTCATGGATTTGAAAGAGAGCAAGGAGAGTTTGGGTGTTTGTGTATGTTTTTGTGTTTATGTGTGTGTGTGTGTGTAAAGGAGAGTTTGAAGAAAGGAGAGGGAAAGGGTAAATGATATAATTATAAAATTAAAAATAAAAGAAAAATGTCAAAAATCATTTATGTCTATTTTT
>NW_026067943.1:431423-465699 GCF_014885135.2 Alexandromys fortis
ATGTTTATGGACCACATGAATGAAGTGTCTGTTGTGGCCAGAAGAAGGTGCCAGATCCCTCAGAACTGGAGATCGAGGTGGTTGTCAGCTGTCATGGAGGTGTTGGAAATCAAATATGGGGCTTCTAAAAGAATAACCAGTGTTCTTAATTGCTCAGTCATTTCTCCGGGCCACTAATTTTTCTTTTAAATGTCCATAATTTTTTTTATGTTTTTGTTTTTTGAAAATTTAGTATATCTTGACAATGTATTTATTTTCCCCTCCTCCAACTCTTTCCAGATCCTTCTCTCATTTAACAAAATTAAAAAAAAATTAAACCACAAAACAGCACACTACAAAACAAACAAACAAAAAACAAAAAAAAACAAAACTAAGGCAAAACAACCCAAACCATGGAGTCTTCTGGGTGTTGGCAACTGTTTCTGAAAAATGAAGGCTGCCCTAGAATGTGATTGATAGACCCAGTGCCACTTCACTGGAAAAACCTGATTTTCCCTCTCTCTGCAGGTTAGGGTAGGATTTTGGGCCCAGGTCCCTTCCTCCATGCTGGGATTTTGTCTGGCTTGAACCTGTGCAGGTCTTGTATGTACTGTCACAGTCTCTTGGGATTTCATATGTGTATCAGCCCTGTTCTGTCTAGAAAAAGCTGTTCCCTTGAAACCATCTACCACATCCAGTACTTATATATTTTTCCAGTCCTGGCTCATTATCCTTAATATTAAAAAAAAGTTGTGAAATAAATATACAACTGTCCTGTTTTCACAGATGCGAAAACTACAGGGTCTGGTAGCGACACGTGATTACATTGATTTCTTCTTGGCATGACTATCCCTTCCTTTTTAATATATTTTCTTTGTTTGTCTAATTTTACAAGCTTCCATCAACTTACCAGTTTCTTTCACACCTAGTATTGCTTATCAATGTTCTCTTATTTTCTACCTATAGTGCATTTCTTTTCCTTAACTTTACTTGGATGTTCCCTGACTATTCTCACAGTGTTCATACTTAAAATCTATTGCAATTTTCATTCCAAATAGTTTCCAATAATGTTCCCCTAAAGCCTTCGGCTTTCTAGCTCTTTTCCTTTATTAGCATTGCATTTGCTAATACTGGGTGTTAATTAAACTTTAATGTTCTAAGAGTAAGGTGTTACTACAATTTATAAATAACAAAAATATATAATTACATGTGACTCAATTTTGTGTCTCTTATGTACCTTATGTCCTGGCTCCATTTTGTTTACTAATTTATCTCTAGTGTGTAGCACGGAGCATAGCATAACTATTTATTTTCTAAAGAAAAACAAATCAGTCAAACACAGATGAGATTTAGTGACCTAACCAAAGAAACTCAACTAAGAATTAAGTGTCTTCTAACCTGTGCTCTACCCATTAACCTACCATTGATCACAGAAATTCAGGGAAGTGGGAATCAATATTTCTGTGTCTCAGGGAAAGATCTGCAGATGAATATTACATATGAGGTGCTTGGTTTCCTAAACTATGTAAAGGACATCTCACATAGACGTCAGCAGCAGTGGGCGTTAGTTAATTCTGCAAGTCAGTTTGTGGAACAATGTGCCCTTAAACTTAGAATAATGACTCTTCTGTAGAAAATATATGTTGGGCTTTTGCTGGAGAAGAGTATGTACATCTATACTTCACCCGCCAGTGCATAACTGATTAAGAAGCTACGGGAAAATAGGGCTTTCTGCCTGAACTGCCTGGAGTTGCTCCGGAATGTATGCTGTACATTATTTGGCTAGACATGAGAACAGGAACAAGCTCTATATTGTGATATTTCAAGAGGTTATGTGAAGACGAAAGGGGGTAATAGATTAAAGGCATTAAAAAACAAAGAATCTAATATACGTTTAGTAGTATTTATCCTAATTTTTGCTCATGAAGAAATGGAGGAAATTCTAGTTCCATCCACTGAAGATTTGCAGCATCAAATGGATCAAGATCAGTAAAATGGGTGGGAGACAGATTCATGGAAAGGAAGGAAGATTCCAGTATGGGACAAATCCCAGGAGACTGATTACCCAGTGTTATTAGAACTTCCACTCCCCTGTTTCTGTGGTGGTGTGGGGAGAATGGGTAATGGCAACACTTTACACATGAGGAGTAACAGATTTTAAGGGCGGTAAATGTATTTACTGAATGCACCAGAAACACATCAGATTATAAACTGAACAAGGTTGCTCTTAGTTCATATTTGGATGGGAAATCATACAGTGACAGAAGACAAAGACTGTCTTCAGAACAAACAATGATGTGTTGTTGACTACCCGTGAAACTGAGATAGAGGACAGCGGTGTGGGCAAGTCTGTCCAGGTGTGTTTACGGTCTTTTGTCTTTCCTGCTGTGATATGTGCTTCCTCAATAACAGCTCAGGAAAGGGATGTGCTTAATTCCCTCCTACTTGGCAGGTTCAGACCTTAAGCAGATAATGGAATTTTGGAGAAAGTTTCTCACTACCCTAGAAGAAGGAGAAATAAACAAGGGTTAAAGGGATTTTGACTCTAAGCTTGCTTTGAAGGCCGTTTAATTTTCCTTTGATCATGTTGCTCAGAAAATGAGGGGACAGTTTTAAGGATTATTATCCCGTGAAGCCCAATTTAGAAGTTTGGGAGAAATTAGCAACAAACCCAGTTTGAAAATATGCCCTTTCCTCCACGTCTAATGTCACCTATTTTGCAACTAAGATTTAGAGCTGGGGAGATGGGCTGGTCTGTAAAGTGTCGGACTCACTGCATGAAGACCTGAGATTGAAGTCCCAGCACCCAAGCAGAAGTTGTCTATCTGAAACTCCAATGCAGATTTCCTCTAAAAGTAGCTTCATGGGAAATATTTCTGAGGTCACTCTTCAATCTGCATGTGTTCTCCTCATGTCACCCTCATGTTTCTATTTACTTCCTCACATTTTAAATTATTTCTTCCTATATGCATAAGAGGCCAATCATCACACTTTTCTCAGTGTCTCGAGTTTAGCACACCATACCTGGCAACCTAGGGCACCCTTCAACTTCAGGCTAAGCAGGCAAGCAGAAGCTCTCAAAGGTAAGTGATTTTAGAAGATGGAAGTGATGACACAAAAAAAATTCTATTCATCCATGACTTTATTATTTTTCTAAGATTTCAGCTTTCTAGAAATTGCTTTAAATCTTAGGTATAAAGGATCATTGATTGAAATTGCAATGAGCAGTTGTCCATACCGTCCATAAGAATGTGCACTCACCCTTTATAGAGTTGGGATGTTTCAGTTAGCATTCATCATGGATTTGATTATCCAAGCCTTGTTGTCTCTTGTGCACCACAGTCATAAAATGAAGTAAAGGAACTTGTCAAGGGTAGACCAAGGGAAAGTTTGTCCTCTAGGTGAAATTACACCAGGTTCCTCCCATGATCTCATTCCATCATTGAACATTTGCTTTCAAAGTAGTCTCATTATCCAACTTATGTGGGCACCATAATTTTTTTATGAGCCCATCTCTTGAAGTTTAATTGTTTCTGGTGAAGAGTAGAAGCTTGTTTTCATCATAAGCTGTCCCAGGTGATTCTGAAAGTCTACAAACTTTGAAAAGACTGCTTTTAAACTATTAAAGATTTTGACCCTCATTTGAATTACTACAGCAGAGCCACCCCACATGTATTTCCTGGGCCTTCAAAATGATGCATTTCATTTTAGTTGTGAAATTATCAAAGAATAGAGGTGACTTGCTTCCCTCTGACAATATAGACATGGCAGACATGTAAAATATATTGAGGATTGGGGCCTGATGTGGGAGTGATTTCTTACTAATAAAGAAACTGCCTTGGCCCATTTTATTGGATAGAAAATTAGGTAGGCGGAGTATACAGAAGAGAATTCTGGGAGAAAGAAGCTGAGTAAGGGAGTTGCCATGATTCTCCTGCTCCAGAAAGACCCAGGTTAAGAGCCTCCCTGGTAAGCCAGCTCATGGGCTACACAGAATATTAGAAATGGGTTAGAACAATATGTAAGAGCTAGCCAATAAGAAGCTGGAACTAGCCGGGCCAGGCAATGTTTGAAAGAATACAGTTTCCGTGTAATTATTTCGGGGCATAACCTAGCCATGCGGGCTGCCGGGTGCCAGGGACGCAGCCCCGCCGCTCCTCATTCAACAGGGGCCACTGGAGAAAAATCTGAGAACCACTTTTTCCGTGTCGTGGCAGCATGTCCAGTCAGTTGGCACTGGCAGACACAAAATGCAGCTCAACTTTTAGCTGCTGTTCCTGTTTGCCAATGTACAGAGTATGCATTGGACACTGAACATATGCCAGGCCTTGTTGTTAAAGGTATGGATGTGTCAGTCATTCTGTTTTGTTTTTCACGTGAAATGTTGGTAGCTGTGTCACTATTTAACAAGTAAGAAAACAGGCTGAAAGAAATGATTTAACATGTATGAGGTCAGGGAGTATGGACAGAATAGGTCTGGGACCTAAATCTAGACTTCCCACACTCTAGGTTTTTTTTTTTTTTTTTTGACCTGTAATTTAGCAGCTTTCATGCTATAACTTATAAATGCTATAATAAATATTCCTGAAAATGAGATAAGATGAGGCTGACCATGGATTCTTGGTCAGTGGTTTGGAATAGGCTTGAAGAGAAGGGGAAATAACAACAGAAAAAATGAGCTATGTTAAAATGTAATTTCTACAGCTATATATATTTATGGGAAGGAGTGAAATGGTGACTTTGTTGGGTGAGAATGTTTCTTGTGTGCCTTGACTGTGATATAGAAGATTTTTGAAAGTAGGAAGAGATCTTAGGGGTCCTAACCCCCAGGAGATGATTATAGAATCCAGTGATCATAGACTCTCCACCTTTTACATTGAGATCATGATGAATATTCGCTGAGAGAGGGCAGACAGCCGAGTGCCATTCAATTTTAACTAGGTGAAGAACTAATTGAATATAAAGTGGACATTTTATAACCAAGATCTATATACTTTAATTTCTCTGAGTGGATGGAAAGGGCTCCCAATTTAATAAGGAAATAGTACAAGTCTTCAATTTCTTTCTTAGTGCTCCACAATTTTGTGATGTTAATCACTACTCACCTGAATACTTGGGAAAGTTGGCATCACTTGCTATTACGCTAAATAGCAGTTACAGAGTCAGCCCCAAAGTGTGAATAACATTCAGGCAAAGCATGAGCTCATCCATGTTTCAAATGGATCTGACCACAATCATTCCTGACATTTATATAAAGAAGAGCAAAGAACTGGATGACTGCTTATTCGAGGAATGGGCTGCCTTGAGTCTCTGATTTTCCATTTCATGCAGCCATCTCACACTGTGGCCCCTGAATAATTTTAATCGAGTTGCCATGGAAGCAGAGGTAATCAGGAGCCAACTATCTTTGAGGATTAAGGTGTATATTAATATTTGTAAGTATTGCTCAACTAAATACTTAGGTGCATCATTGTCTCTGGTAAATAACTAGAAATATTTAAGTGGCAATATAAAATAATGTATAATATATTAAATATAAGTAGATATATTTGTTTTCCCATGTGTATATGTGCATGTAGAGGCCTGTTATCAACCTCAGGAATTGTTTTTCAGTCACCCTTTTATTTTTTGAGACAGTTTCTGTCACTGGTCTAGGGCTTGCTGATTTGATGAAGCTGAATAGCTAGGGAACCCTAGGAATCCTCTTAACCTTCACCTCCCCAGCACTGGGGTTGTGGGTGTGTGCCATCATCTTGGCTTCCTCACCTGAGTTTTGGAGATCAAACTCAGGTATTAATTCTTGTGCAGCAAACATGTATGTATCTTTCACAGTTTAGCTACATGTGTTTCTATTAATTAATGAGCTTTAATAAGTGGCTGACTGGGTGCTTATGGGTTTTCTTCTATTTTCATTGGAAGAAAAGGAGATGGAAGACTCAAGATGCTAGATTATTCTGGCTAAGAACGTAGCTGGGTAATCTACAAGAAGTGTGTGTGTGTGTGTGCGTGTGTGTGTGTGTGTGTGTGTACAAATGAATTTGCTGTGGTCTCCTCATCAACACAGGAGTCCTGCTTCTACCTACTGAAATTCTTAAATATAGTAATCTTGTGTATTAAAGAATTTCAAATGGCGCCTGTAGCCTGATGCTTAGCCATGCTCAGTTGGCATCACCTGAAACTGTTCCTGTCTTAGAACTGAGATACTCTTTGCCGAAACATGAACTAGCTCTCCACATCTATTGAAAGCGTGAAAAGAACGTTAAACATACCATGTCTGGATGATAGAAGAAACTCAAATCCACCAAGAAGTTTCTCAGTACCTGTAAGAATAGGGAAATGCATTTGGTACAAATATTTTTAATTTTTCCAGAAGTGGGACCTGTTACTGGAGCAACAGCCACATATCTGATTTTAATGTGTTCTAAAATAAAGGGGAGAGTCGTCATAGAAACCACAAAGGAGAGATTGTACTCAGAGTAGGCAGCGGATTTCCTAGTCTCTAGTTATTAAATAATAAACCAAGACCTCATAAGCATGGAAATGCATTCTAAGCATCAAGTACTCCAGTTCAGCTACACTAATTTAGATGAAGTCTAATTGCTTTCCATATTAAAGAGGTAGCCACTTTCCCTTTTGCTAGTGAATGATAATAAATAGCATCACTTCAGTCAGTAAATTGGAATGCACAGTAATAAAAGTTTTCTCTGCTCTTATAGAAGCCCCCCTGGTGACTAATGATGGATTATCCATACCAACAGCAGCATCTTAGCTCTATGCTCATGGGATGCTAGGACCTGAGTAAGTTAACAGAGGATATTCATTTTTTTTATTGGATTGTACTTAGGAATGATCTTGGTTTGCCTGTTTTCCACTCTCTAGCTCTCTGAGCAAGAAAGCGCAGAGGTCTTCATTACCATACAGCCTTATCGATAAGTCTTCTTAAGAATCTAGATGTTCCCTCTCCACTCCCCAGCCCTTGCTTATCTGGGAAGCATCAGCAGCTTTCCCACCCCCCTTACTCTTTCCCTAGACAAAATTCTCCAACAGATTTTTACCAGTAGATGAGAGACAGGAAAAGTAGAACTCAATTTTGTAGCTGCTGCTGGAAAAAAAAATAGCTACTAGGTCAAGGTTCGTAAATGGTTGGGGAAGAGCTTTATAGGTTGAGATGCTTCCAAATTAGGTGTGTGGTCTTAGAATCTGACCTGTATCACCTACATGACACCATTACTGTAACTGTTTTTCATAGGACGGCATTGGCTACTGTTTTTCTTTCTAAGCATTTTTTTCTAATTTTCTCAAAAGTAAAAAGAAAAATTAATTGTCAAATTGTTTCACTGATTAAAAAAAAAATTGAGGCTTTGAAAATTGTAGAATGTATTCAAATGACCTTCTACATGACTCTCCGAAAGAGATTTATCTTGGTTCCTGGTGTGGAGGCTGAAAGTCTGAGCTCAGACAGCCACAGTTGTTTGACATCTAGTAAGGGTCTATTGCCTGTTTTGTGTCACGTGACTGGCATGGGACAAACATAAGCAATTGAAATAGAAAATATAGATAGATTATGCACTGTCACTTAGTTTTCTGGTTTGAATTATTTATTTTGTGTGTCTGAGTGTGTGCTTGATTTTATGTGTGTGGGACACATACATGTAGGTGTCTCCAGAGGCCAGAAGAGGGTATAGTATCCCCAGTGAAACTAGTGTTTCAGATATTTCTGATACTCCTAATGTGAGGAAATGGAACCAAAACCGGGGTCCTTTGCAAGTGGTGCAAGTGCATTTAGTCTCTGAGCGTGTCTTCAGTAGCCTAGCCTACCTCTGTAGCACTGTGCTCTAGTATCCAGTTAAACTTTTCGGTAATTAGTCTGCTTCTCAGTGACATTAAAGGAGTAGTCACTTCATTAGCTCTGCAGTGACTTCCTTTTGTGCTCCACCTCTTCAAGATTCCACCAACTCAGTGACCTCACACTGGGCAGCAGGCATCCAGCACACAAACTTTTGTAGGGCCTATCACATTCAAATTATAGCAGCCCCCCAAAACCCTGTTGTTATTACTGATCCTAACACCTGTATTAACCTTTATGACAATGAAGCTTCCAAAATGGATATCAGCAGAGGCCAATAATATCATCTTCTCCTGGGAGCTGGAAATATATCCTCTTAAACCCAGGCTGCAGCTCAGTGATTGATCACCAGCCTATATGAGCTCCTGGTCTACCTTCCAAAGCATCAAAGAGAAACAAATGAAATTTCTGAGGCTGCGTCCTGGACCCACTGAGTTAGGGAATCTCAGTGGTGTGGTCCAGTGACTTGGAGCTCACTGCGTTCTCCAGGTCTCTCTGATAGATCTGAAGTTCAAGGATGTCTGCCTCATGTTTCAGTGCCTCCGATTTTAAAATCACTGTCCTCTGAAAGGATGGAAGAGTGACTATACAAACCTAGTATCACAATCTGGATTTCTTTCAAAAAACTGTGACAAGGGAGTTGTCAGAAAGAACTTGAACTAAACCTAAGACTTCTTTATTCCTGTCACATTGTAGCACGAGGCACACAATGCTAACCATATAGGAAGGCAGATGACATGGAGGAAATTGGTTTGGTGTTAAATGAAAATGTAAAGGTTCTTCTTTTTATGTTCTGTGACAGGTATTATATGGATTAAGAAATTCTGTTTATGTCTTTATTTCTCTAATGAAGAGCACTGAAGTACAAAGCAGCCTTCTCATCCTGAGCATCTGTGACAGCCTATTCCCTGACGAAGGGCTACTGAGGTGCATTTGCTAAAAAATCTGTAGTGTCAGTTTTCTGCTTGTGACAATGGCAATACAGAAAGTACAAGATGTGTAAGTAATGTTGAATATGCCCTGATAAGAGGAGATGGAAGACACAGATTTCTCAACTAGGAAGTTACTCACCCTACAGCTGAAACTGAGTCCAGAAGAAATGTTATAGGTGCAGGAAAAGGATCTTTGAGAATCCTAGACAAAGCATAGTCCAGTCTCTTCTGCTGGCTCTGATCTTACTTGCTCATCTGTCTTTTGGAGCTCAAATGCCTGTGAAGGTACAGCTTGGTGGCTTGTCATTTAATTCAATGTTTTGGAATGTTTATCAGTGGGAGTGAATACCTTAGAGACGTCTACAATAGTGGCATTATGTGTATGTGCGGTGTCTATGTGTTCATGCAATGTGCGCCTACGAGTGTGCAGGTACACATGCACATGTGTGAACCTGTGTAGAGGATGATGATCCGTGTGGAATATGTTGCACCATCACTCTTTATATCATGTTCTGAGACAAGGTGTCTCCTTGAATTGGGAACTTGTTAATTGGCTAGACAGGCTGGACAGGGAGCTTCAGTAATCCATCCTCCTCCATTCATCTCCCACCAGCACTGGATCCATCTGCTTCCTCAGCTCATCTCCCACCAGCACTGGATCCATCCACCTCCTCCGCTCATCTCCTACCAGCACTAGGTCCATCCGCCTCCTCTGCTCATCTCCCACCAGCACTGAGGTTGCAGATGTACACTGTCTCACTGAGCTTTCACTTAGGTGCTTGGAATCAACTCAGATCTTTGCACTCATGCAACAAACTCTTTATCTACTTATTTGTCTCTATGGCTTTTAAGGTGATGATTTTCAGTGAATCACATAGCGCAAGCATACCGCAAGTATCCCATATAAGTATCTGCTGATGAATAAATAGCTGATGTTTCTCTCATTAGTTCAGAATTCTCCCCACCGATGGCCCATGTTGTTTTCACTAATTCAGTAAATCTCTTCTAGAGCCATATTCCAAACATGCCAGTTTATCAAACTCACTTAGTTGAAGTTTGATTTATCATCAAAGTTTTGCCTTAAAAATGTTCTAGTCTTAACCCTTTTCTAACACACTCAAGGAATTTTGAGTGACCAGTGAACTTCAGTATTGCTTGTAGCAGAAAATATGATCTTTCACAGTGGGTATGTTTCTTGATTTTGTCTATATAATCTTCACCTAGTTGCCTATCTCTCTTCTCTAGGGTTCCAAGAATTAATCTAGTTCGTTGTTACTTAAAGAGAGTTTTTTGTGGATTCCATAAATCTCATCGGGCGTTATGCTAGAAATGCTGACACATAAATCCCACTGGGACCCTGATCTTTAGAAGGAGACTTCAAACCAAGATCTCCCATGAATTTCCCATCAGAAAGTATCAAACAACTTTATCCAGTGTGCACAGAAGCAAGCACACTTACAAAAAGTGTGGATTTGCCCACACCATGCTCGCAATAATAATAATCCCACTATTCTCCTTGTCATTCTGTGCTACTCTCTATCCCCAGCTCCTGTTCTTTCAATACCTTCAGGTAGTTCTTGCCCTCAGACTTCAGCACAGATTTGGGATCTGAGGGGCTAAAGTGCTGGGAACTCTTTAGTTGGGACAAGTCATGAGACTTACTTTTAACTTTCAGAGCTCATAGTGCTTCATTGCTTATGGTACAGAATTCAAAGAATATTTTGTATGATTCTTTCTACTTTTGAATACTTTCACATGAAAACAGAAACAACATCTTATCTCACCTTGGGCAAGAGCAGAGATAACGCACAGAAGAAACAACATACTTCCATCCTCCTGACCACCCTGGCCATCGTGAGAATGGACATCCATAGATGAGGCCACTGATGCTAAGGCACATTCCTTCTCTCTTTTCTCTCTCTTTCTTCTTCCCTTCCTTCCTCCCTCATTCCCATTTCCTCATATTTCTCTATGGTGTGTGTGTGTGTGTGTGTGTGTGTGTGTGTGTGTGTGTAAAATCTTACCATGTAACCTCATATTAGATTTTCGTATAGTCTTTTCACATTAGCCTCAGTAGTAGCTGGAACTAGAGGCACATGCCTTCACCTGCCCATCTTCAGAATTCATTTTCATCACTCAGACATCTCCCTGTTGTCTTATTTGCTTTAGTCCATCATTCCAAGCACTCAATACATTTTTGGAAAATGTGCTGTCATAATATTGTCAGAATGACTGACATCAATATCATCATAAAACACAGGTTGCCAAGTTATAGTATCAGCAAGTCACAGATAAAAATATTGATTGAGATAGTTCAGGGAAGATTCTCATGAGACCTGAGTTCAGACTGGCCCTGATTCACTAATCAATATTTTGCATCTACTCAGTTAACCAATCACGGACTTGCTAATGTATGGCCATTCAATTTGTATTTTCAGATAACTCCTTTGATCAGACAGCTGAAATATGTTTAGAAATTCTCCACATTTTGAATGCATATAAACATGGACAGAATAGAATATAAATGGAAGTTCTCTTCTGGTAGGAAGACAAAGGTGATCTTTACTATGTAAATATTTCTGTCACTGGGATGTTCCTCATGACAGCATATATATTTTAATGAGAAAACACACTTAAAATTATTTCTCTAATTCTGCCATTCTGAAATTCATCAGAAATATGATTCTTTGAAATTAATGCAGGAAAAAGTTCACAGTGACTTTTTATTAGCCAATACTGACTAATTCACTATGATCATATTTTCAATTTGAAGGGCTTACAACCTATCCCTTTAATCATCCATTTCAGAATTTTTTCTGAAGTGCATCTGTTTCTCTTTTTCAAATGTGGAAAAGTATTGATCTCATCTTCAATTTAATATAACTTTTTATGTTTTTCCTAGACTGAACACTTTCACATTCAAGTTCGCAAGGCAAACTTAATCTGGCTCAAGTACTTCCAGGACCCAATTTTATCCCATCTCTTCATTCAATTCTCAATTATATTCACTTGTTGATAGATTTTGTTTAACCCATCAGAGGCTGCAGATTGGTTTAGATAATAATGTTTGTTGACAGACAGTCTTGAGGTGGAATCAATTGAGGAACTCTCTTCTTATCCTGATAATGCTGAATGTCAAATAATGATCACAAAGGCCCAATTGTTTTCTTCTTCTTTTATTATAGAAGCTCACGTGTACACAGGTGACGTTTCCTGAAGAGTCTGCTCACTAACTGTGAATGTTGATAGGGGAGGAAGCAGTGTGCTTTTGATCTGTTGTTGGCATTGTTCATGACCATGAAATATTTAAAGCTGACTTTCATAATTTGATATATGTCAATGCTGTTGATACTTTCTTTGATGAAGTACAAAATCTGTATGGCACAGTACCAAAATATCTATAGGCTAATCAGATGCTTTATATAGGCAGTTGTTCATGGAAAGGACAATCTTAGAGTATCTCTTTCTGAATACTGTATGTTTGCCTGTGTGAAAAACAGTCAAATTCTTATAACCTGGCTCACACCTGTCATTCTAGCTCTCACGAAGTTGAAGCCACAGGATTGACATAAGTTTGAGATCAGCCTGGGATATATAGTGAAATCTAAGTTAGTCTGGGCTACAGAATGAGGCTCTATCTCAGGATACAAAAATGACAACACACACACATACAAACAATAGCAAACAAACAAATAAAATGAATTAAACCAAAAAAGACTTGCACCTTGAATGGAGGGAAATATGGCATTCCTTTTATATAGAGAGACTCTTGGGCAACTTGCCATATATTCACTCAGAGTTAGGGATTGTTTTAAGATAACTTTATACTTATTCTTACATATTGCTCTGAATTTCTAACATGAAATAATCGCTATTTTTTTCACTGCTCTGAGAAAAGTCTTGACAGAAGAAGCTTAAGGGATGAAAGATTTATTCCAGTTTACAGTTTTTGCAGCTAAGAAAGCAGGGCAGAGTTCCAGACTTCTTATATTTCAGTGGCTCAGACAACAGAAGATATGGTTCCAAATGAGAGCTAGGTGTAACCATCAAGGTACATTCCCAGCCATTTACTTTTGATAGCTAGGTCACATAACACAGAGGTTCTCCAGTCACCCAAACCATCACCAGCAGCAGCTAATAACAGCCAGTAGCTTCTCTACAAGTGATGCAAACATCATAACCATGATGGGATTTGGTCTGGCTTGAATCTGTAGATCTGTGCATGCTGTCATGGTTACTGTGAACGTATTTATACAGCTGCCTTCATGTGTTCATAGGGCACTTTTTCCTTCTTCTTTCCACTGCTCTGCATTTTATACTCCCCTATAAATTTCTTCTTCAATTGTCCCTGAGTCTTGAGACAGTGAGACAGAGAGAGAGAGAGAGAGAGAGAGAGAGAGAGAGAGAGAGAGAGAGAGAGAGAACAGTATGCATGTTCTGTTTAGACTGAGCATTCCATGCTCTCTTACTTTTTGTGACTTAGCCATTTTATACTACAGATAGAAGCCTCTATGATGCGGAGTGAGAGATTCATTAATCAGTGGTTAAAATGCTAAGTCACTAGTAGTTGATTTAACACTATATCCATGTAGCACAAATAATAATAACCCAGAGACAGAAATTGGGGGTACAACTCAAACACCAGAAAAGCAAGTCATCCAAGTCACTGGAAAAGTTTTAACTCTACCAAGACTGGGTGACTGCAAATTTAGCAGATTAGGCTTCTTTCTCTTCCCATTTTATATTCCCCCTAGTGCTGGGATTAAAGGTTTGTGACTCCCTAGGACTGAATTAAAGGTGTGAGCCACCACTACCTGAAATTGTTGCTGCCCTGATCTTGTATAGCCCAGGGTAGTCTTGAACTCAGAGATATCCATCTGGTTCTGTCTCCCAAATTCTGGGATTAAAGGTGTGTGTCACCATTGCCTGACCTCTAGTGGCTTTAGCTTTGCCTCTGGTCTTCAGGCAAGATTTTTTTTTTTATCAAAATACAAATAACATACCACTACATATCCACATTAGTAGAATAATAGTATTAGGCTCTTTCTTGAAACTTGTGATGTGTTTACTCTTAAATTCTTGCCCTTGATAATGGTGCCAGGTACGGAAATGGAGAAGAGTGAAGGATGCACCAGGCAGAGAAAAGTGACTGTGTTTTTAAGGTTCTATCACGAAGGGATAATACCATAATTTATTGAAAAAATGGTCCATCTTGATTTCATAGAAGGAGGGCATGGCTCAGTGGATAAGAGCACTGTCTGCTCTTCCAAAGGTCCTGAGTTCAATTCCCAGCAACCACATGATGGCTCACAATCATTTGTAATGAGATCTGATGCCCTCTTGAGGAAGAGACATGGTCAGTCCTCATCAACTTAGTTCAAAAAAACCAATATCAACAAAGTCAAGAAAACTATCATATACAGGCTGCCCATGTGTATTTCAACATCGTCAGAGCATAAATTTCATTTTTTCATCCATTACTCTAAGTAGAGACTATATTATCCTAACGAGTCTTGACTTTCTTTTGTAAGTATCAGACAACCATTTTAAATATTTTTATACCAACTAGATTCGACATTTGAAAATATTGCTCTTGTAGCTTGTGTTGTAGTGAATGGAAACACTGATTAGAATAGGATGCTGTTGTACAGATCCTTGTTTGTGAATGACTCACTCTTCTACTGCATATGTTATCTGCTACAGATGCGATGAGATAACTCCTTTCATATTTGTGGTACTTTGATGGACTCCACTTGTGTGACCTTCTATGACTTAGAAAACATCTACCTTTAGTGAAAAATTAAGAACATAACTAATATGAGATATAATATATAACTAAAGATAAGACAATTCCATTTAAATCTAAAGTAGTCCAACTTGGATCTCAAAATTAAAGTTTGATAGCATGGAAAGAAAGGTTATCCAGCAGAGTCATTAGGGGATAAGGAACTTATCTATCTGTCTGTCTGTCTGTCTGTCTGTCTGCCATCCTGCTGCCTGCCTATTATCTGCCTATCATTTCTCTATCTCTATCATCTATTAATATAATCTATATGTCTATCTGTCTGTCTGTGTATCTATCTAATCTGTCTGTCTTATTATTTTGCTAAGATGTGGTCCTACTATGTAGCTAAGACTTGTCTAGAACTAAAGATTGCTTTTGTTTGTGTGTTTGGGAGAGTTGGGCATGCCACAGTGAATGTGTGGCAATCAGAGGCCAACTTGCTGTGGTCAGTTGCCTTCTTCCATTTTGTAAGATCTGCAGTTGAATTCATGTCCCTCAGGACTGGCAACTAGCAGTTTTACTCCATGGGGCATCTTTTGTCAGCCCTACAATCCTTTTCTTCTTTTTTTTTTTTATTGAGAAAAGGAAAAAAAAGTTTCTGCCTCCTCCCAGCCTCCCATTTCCCTCCGCTTCCCCCCACTCCTCTCCCCCTCCCTCTCCAGTCCAAAGAGCAGTCAAGGTTCCCTGCCCTGTGGAAAGTCCAAGGTCCTCCCCCCTCCGTCCATGTCTAGAAAGGTGAACATCCAAACTGGCTAGACTCCCACCAAGCCAGAACATGATGTAAATTTAGGAGATGATAAATTCTAAAGAACCACTTGTCTTAGTTATTTACTTTGTCACTGGAACAAAATGCCTGGCACGAGAAATGTAAATGACAAATTGTTTATCCTAACTCTTGGCTTAGAGACTATAGAGTCCCTAATGGTGGGGAAATAATGATGTTAGGATAGGTTCCTACCTGTGACAGCAGGAGCATGGTTTGGCTAGTGATACAACATTGGGATAGTCAGAGAGCAGAAAAGTCTAGAGTAGGATTCACCCTTAGCAGTCTTTGTCCAACATCTTGTTCCTGCAACATTCTATATCCATTCCCTCAAAGAGCACTTCCAGCTAGGAACCATGAGCCTGTTTAGGAAACTTAACATTTCTCATACTGGGAGACATATTAATTCATAACTTATGATATGTAGTGCTAAAAACTTAAGAAGCAAGTTAAGCCATACCTGTGCACACAGAGGGGGAGCCACAAAAGCCTGCTTTCACAGACCATTCCAGTATTTTGTATAGGGGGATGTATGAACATCACTGTGCAGTGTGCTGCTTAGTTAGTTAGCACTTGGGAATGTATGTACAAATAGTACCACAAAAGTCTAGGTGAAGTCAGATGACTCACCTTATTAATGCTTTATTCTTTTTATCAATACCAATTAGATACCAGAGGGAAGGTTTCAGTTGTCTTAAAATAGATTTCAAATGGTGTCCTAGCTCATTAAATCTGCCCTCATTGTATAAATTCACTGCCATACAGATAAAATTACCAAAACTTTTTTTCTCATTATTTTAATTCATTGATATATTTATTATAGTGTGTTTAAAATATACCTGCTTGCATACACATTTTTCTTAGAGACTGGAAATCATTATTTTAATCCAAGTTTAAGTAATTGCAGAATAAAGTACTCTATCTTTCTGTTTCCTATAAAGATTCTTTCTGAAAATTGCTCCATCTCCCCCTCATTCTTGCCATAACCTTCTGACACTGACAGATCTGTGAAAATAGAGGTTGCTCTGACTAGTAGGGTAGATTGTGTCCAATTTTTGTGTAGCTGTTTTTTCCACATTGAAGTATTTTCATGCTTGGAGGAGGAAGACTCAGAAAGGTCAGGAAACTAACCAGTGCTCAAGAAGCCCAGAAAATGACCGGTCACAAACCCCTACCCCAAGCTTATAAAAGCACTGGATAATTCCTGGAGAGTGAGGAAGAATATTTGGTGAAGTTGGTTGCAAACTGCACAGAGAACTCCCTGGATGCAGCTTCATGAGTTGCCACCATGTTAGAGAGAGGGATTTGAGTGACTGACACAAGCTGCCTTGAGTCACCTTTTTGTTTTCTACAAGTAACACCTCACCTCCTGTCAGTAGCACAATAAACTCATTGGCTCCCCAGGCTGGACCCGGGATGAGTAAATAACCTCTTTGGTCTGTCCTTGGTGCACTATATAGAGAGAAAAGAAACCATTCTTGTCTCCATGGGGAAAGTCACACAAGACCAGAGAAGAAAAAAAATAAAAACTCCCACTCAAATTTACAGAAGAGTATCATTCCTCACAGAATTTGGGGCACATTATTGTGAGGAAGAATGGCAGTCTCCATGTTCCTTTGTTTATCGGTCACTTTCTTTGATATCATTTCTTTAGTCTGAAGAGACTCTAGTGAAGAACTCCTGTCACTCACAGGGCCTCAACAACTGTCTTTTTTTATTTAATGGAAACTGTTGGAAAAGACATAATTAGTAAAAATAAATCTGATCTCATGTAACTCTTACTGTCTGGTGGACCTAGGTAACCAAAGTTCTTCTTTCTTTTCTCTACTTCAGTGTCTGTTAATGTAAAACATTTTGGTGTTTATTTTTAGAGATATAATGAGATTAACAATTTGAAATGTCTTTTACGTTCTATGTTCTCATATTCTGTAGTAGTCCTCACTAATTTCAACCAGAGCAGTAGTTTTAGATTATTTCTACATAGACAATGAAACAGTAAGAGTGGTTGACCTTGGGGCTTCACAGAGTTGTCTCAACAGTTAAGAGCACTGACTGCTCTTGCAGAGCACTTGGGTTTGGTTGCTAGTACTCATATGGCACACTACCATCAGTAACTCTTATTCCATTCACTCTAATACCTTCTTATCTCTGTGGACACTAAATATGTATATGTTGCAGATATCTGCCTACTGAAAAACATAAAAAAAAATTAAAATCCAAGAAAACTATGATAAGAATGAATATGCCTAACTAGATGGTGAGGCCTTAGCCCTACACAAAGAACTACAGGCAATTGAAGAAAGCTCCGAGACAGCAAGTTATCCAGTGCCAGTCAACCATGAGAACACATATACAGGTATGCAGGTAGCACTACATGTACTGAACAGGTTCTATTTAGGAGAATAAAGACATACGCATATAGGCATTGTAATAACAATGAGAAAAGAGGCTGTGGATTTGAAGGAGACCAGAAGGTATATATGCAAGTATTTGGAGAAGGAAAAGGGAGAGACAAATATTATAATTGAATTATAATATCAAAAATTAAAAGAAAGTTAAAAAGAGAGGTTAACCTGCTAAAATAGCATATAAAGTCTACACCAATAGGTAATCTTATTTAATAATTTAAAAACAACATAAAAGCAATTTAATTAACTCATTTAGGTGTAAAATACATTCATATGAATCCTTTTATGAGATTATTGTTTCCATCTTCACAGAGCTAGTGTTTTCTTCTGTAAATTTCACTGCAACAAAATATTGGACTCTTAACATTAAAAACAATAAATCATATTAGGGAAAGTCACCTTAAGGCTACAGAATTTTTTACCTTGTATTTTATCTTAGATGTCAAATTTTGAATGATTCCAAACAACAGGGAGATAATACTTGATATTGAAGTATCAAATATGCTTATTATGATGGGTTATTCTTTGAACATGAGATAGTCTTGATTTTTAATACTTCTTCTTCTTTGTAGTAGTAGTAGTAGTAGTAGTAGTAGTAGTAGTAGTAGTAGTAGTAGTAGTAGTAATTCTTATTAGAAGCTGTTTCCGTTGAGAAAGATTTATCCATGCTTCTCAAGGCTGATTTTTATGCTAGTATTAAAATACTACCTTGTCATCCTTTATCCATTCCTCCCTTTAAGAATGTTCCAGACATGAACATTTCTTGTGTATTTTGTGTGAGGGAGTTCATGTGTCTATGCATGCCTGTGGAGGTCAAAGGTAAGCTTTCAGTATTGATCCTGAGATTATGTAGATCTTGATCTTTGAGAAAGGGACTCAATGAGTAGTCTAGGTATTCTGACCAGTGAGCCTCAGGGGTCTACTTGACTCCTAACACTGAAATTATGGGTGTTTACTAAGCTAAGCATTGGTATGTCATTTCTGGGGACCAAGCTCAGGTCTTCATGCTAGTGCTTTAATGACTAAATCTAAAATGTAAGCATTTAAGAATTAGTTTATTTTTAATTATTTTTAAATTTTTTATTGGATAAGCATGTGTGTGTGTGTGTGTGTGTGTGTGTGTGTGTGTGTGTGTGCAATTTGACTGAGTCTGTATTCTCCTTTCATCATAAGGGACCTGAAGTGAACTTTTACAAGTTTAGCTGCAAGAACCTTTTTGCTACTGAGTCATCTCACTGGTTCAAGAACAATTAAGTTTAAAGAATTGAATTTTCCTATTTCTATTTGCTTATTTGGGCCACAATTTATAAAAAAATTCACTAATTTAAGTACATAGCCCTCATTTTGGAAAATCTGAGTCATTACTACAACCAGGAAGTATAACTTTCCTGCCCTTCCTCAATTTGATTTGTCTTGTGCCACTTTCTTCAGTCTTTCTTATACACACAAAATGACCAAAACCGATCAGTTTGCAGACATGGTTTTGACTTCTCTTCTTTCATAAACGGAGTCAAAGAGTGATTTTTAATAGCCCATTTTCTGGTTAGATATCTATCCAGGTTTCAGCACATTTTTTTTGTTATTGATGATGCATTGTTTTATAATGTTGCCGTGTATAGATCCATCATAATTTGTATAGTCCCTAACTGGCAGACATTTGGGTTCCTTCCAATTTGGCGATATTAAGAGTGAAACTGTTACAAACCATTTGTGAACAAGTCTTTCTGTTAACACATGTCTTACATCCTCTTGGGTGAATACATAGCAGCATATTGTTAGATCTTATGATAAGAGTATATTTAACCTCATGAAAAGTCATTAAGGTATTGTCCAAAGTAATTATATAGCTGTATGTCAATAAACATTGTTGTGTAAGAGTGCCTGTTAGTACTAAAACCTCAATGACATTTGCTTTTTACCCTCCTTTTAGTCTTCCTACTTGGTATTGATTAGTGGTGCATTTTAATTTAAATTTGCATTTTGGCCAGCAGTGGTGGTGCACACCTTCAATCCCAGCACTTCGAAAGCAGAGACAAGCAGATCTCTGTGAGTTCGAGGTCAGCCTGGTCTACAAGAGCTAGTTCCAGGATAGCCAGGGCTGTTATACAGAGAAACCCTGTCTCAAAAATAATAATAATAATAAATAATAATTGCATATTGTTACAAGGATGGCAAGAATCATCTCATGAACTTACTACTCATATATCCTTCGTAATCAAACATTCAGATTCCTCAATCAAATTTTAAAAATATGATTTAATAAAGGTACATTTGAAAAACATTGATAGTCCTGAAGAGATGGCTCAACAGGAGCATTTGATACTTTTACAGAGAACCGAGATTCAATTCCCGGCATTTACATGGAGTCTTGAAATGTACTAACTTCAACTTCAGGGAAATCAACACCCTGTTCTGGCCTCTGCAGACACTGCGGCACATTGTGCACATAAAATACACAGGAACCTTAGCGTAAAGCATTGCTGAAGTTCATTTTATCCCTAGTGTTTCCTGTTGAGATGGTTTCCCTTTCTGTCCTAACTTGGTATCCTCATGTTTTCCTCTCAATATTTTATAGTTGTAATGCTTACATCTACAATTTATGTTGAGCCAGCTCTCTCTCATGCTGCACAGAGAAGACCAGACTTAATTTAAGATGGATGGGATGGTAAGTTTTGTCCTGTTTGGGTTTGGGTAGGTCTGCTTTGGACAGGGCCTCACTATGTAGAAAAGAATGATTTTTAAGTCACAGAGATTGTCTGCCTCTGGCTCCTGAGTGGTGAAATTAAGGATGTGTGCCACTGTGCCCTGCTAATTTTCTTTCTTGGTGGTGCGTGGTTGTTTCAGCACCGTTTGTTGTTGCACATTTTGTCAACAGTCAAAAGGCAGTGCAAGAAAAATGCCGAGGGTCAGTTATTTTTCCTGGAGTAGTTATTGCTTGTCCTTTTTATTCACCCTGGTACCCCAGTCCATGGGACAGTGCCATCCGCATTCAGGGTGGTCCTTCCCTCTTCTGTCAAACTTGTCTGGAAACACCTATCCGTATGCTTGGAGGCATACCTCCTAGGGCATTTCAAATCCAGGAGAGCTGGTAGTCAAAACTGACCATTTCATAGCTTAAGTAAACTTCATTTTGAATAGTTTATATTAAGATCTCTTAGCTCTCATTAATCTCCTTACAACCTTTAATTTTATCACCTATTTTTATCCCACTCATAGTTTTACTGTACATATTCCATTTGATTTTATCTTTTATCTTCTATCTCTGTCTACGCTCTGACTTCCTGAATATATGGAGAACATTTGTGAGAACCTAGAGCCATAATTTCTGAGACTGATTCTTCTGCCCCCTTTATTTCTTAATTTTGGATTATGTAACTTGATTGTTTCTCTCTGCTACTCTCTGAGTATTGAACATGTTGTGACTGAATGATCTGTAGTTTGCATTGTTGGTGAGTAGATTTATTGTATTCCTTGAGTTAACTGTAATATTATGTTCTGGTATTGACATCTGCATGTTAGGTCATGTCTGGTTGAGCTATTAGCCGAGGCCTGAAAGGCTTTCCTTCTGAGGTAGTATGTGTCTGATGGTGCTTACCCATACCCTGTGCATCAGAGAACCAAAGCATCTTCAGTTCTGCTGTGAGCTTAAACATCGCTCATCTTCTTATGTCTTATGGCACTTACCACTACCTTGCTAGTTTTTTCACACATATTTTAGGTTATAGCTAGGTCAAAGCTTCAAGTTGACTTCTTTGTGTTTCTCTCTCTCTCTCTCTCTCTCTCTCTCTCTCTCTCTCTCTCTCTCTCTCTCTGTGTGTGTGTGTGTGTCTGTCTGTGTCTTTCCCTCCTTTATCTCTTAATGGGAGTGACTTCCCTTTTCTCTCTCTTATAATACTGTGAATCTTGGCTTCTCTGATTTATAAACTCTGAATTTTTATCCCAGTTAAATTCTTGGGTTCTGTTCAGGTTCCTCTTCACTATACTATGTTCTGTAATGTGCCTTCAGTCAGTAGGGAAGCATAACTGTAAGACTCGCTGAATTTGTTTTTTTATTATTTTACTACAAATCAGATCTCTTACTCCTATTATGATACCAAAGGAAATGCTAAATTATTGAAGGAAAGAAAAACACAAATTTTCTTTGCTATCTCAAGCATGTAGCTGAGACAAATTTCTGTAACAAAAAACTGACTAAAAAAAGAACAGGCAGGAGTATCAGCTCATGTGCTGAGCATCACGTGCAAGAAAACAACTCAATAAGGTGATTTGACGGTCTTTATTTACATGCTTTATTGTAATAAAAAAAAGCTGCAGGGAAATGATAGAATAAGAGAAAAGGAATTTGTGACTTCAGAGATGGGAAAAAATATGACGGCAAAATTATTGGGGGGAAGTCTGCTCACAAATCTATATAAAATTTCCAGCTTTGAACTGGTGAGTAGACATTGTAAAGATAATTTAGAACAGGAAAAGAGACCTTTTGCTTTTGTGACTATCCTAATTTTATGAAAAAAGAGATAAGAAATCCACATTTAATTCAATTTTGATTGTTTTCTTCTAGACAATCCTTTGTGCTTTGGATGAATTATTTTAGTATCCTTAAAAAGAAATTGTATTTTGTATTATTTATCTATTGTCTATCCACCCATCTATAAATCTGTATATCTATATGTCTGTCTGTATGTCTGTATGTCTATCTTTCTATCTATCTATCCTCTATTATCTATACACCCATCTCTAGACCAAATACAAATATGTTGTCTTTGGGTGAGGTTTTAGCTTATTATTAGGGCTCTATTTTAGGAACTTGGCTACCTCTTTCCTCCTGAAATGGGGGAAGACTAATCGTTTTCATGATTAATTTTTTAGGCTTATTATATTATCAGTCAGTATATAGTCTTAAGATTTCAACATGCTACATGAAAAAAAGCAATGCCACATACCTTTTACATTGGGCTGTCTTATGAGTATAAGACTATGCCATTGAACCATTCCTTCTCCTGTCTGTCCATCTTTTTCTTGGATATTGAAGTCAAGAACTGGAATAATTATCAGGGTGGGAGTTACAGCATGGCACTTAGGAGCACTTGTTTTTGTAGATACCCTAATAATAATTCCCAACACACACATTGGACAGATCATAGAGACCCACAGCTCAAGCTCCAAGAAGATCCAACACTTCCTGTGAGCTCAGAGGGCATCTGCGTACATGTGGTATGTACACACACTTACTTAAAAACACATATACATGAACATGCACATATATACAGAAACATTTGTGCATTTAAATACATATAAATACATATGCACAAAGCACACATACATACACGTATATACATACACACATAGGCACATACTCTTGTGTGTGTGCACACACATTAAGTAAACTGGAATACATGTGGTTTGCCTATGAACATAAACGCTCCCTCCAACAGCTGACTGGGAGAATCATTGGGCCTTGATAAGTAGATTCATGTTGCGAGACTTGGAATAAATCAAATCTAGTAAGTTAGCCGAGTTGCAGCTCAATGGTACATAAGAATCTGTAGCTGCATATAAATGTGTTAAACTTTTTAAGTCTACTCACCCCCTCATCTTTATGTGTGCAGTACTCAACCAAAATTTCTGTATGAGGGTCATAGTGTTAAACTTATCTAACATCCAAATTTGTATAAATTATTGCTTATATTTTCATACAGTAACATAATAGAGTGAAAACTGTCAAGTAGTTTCCTTTTGAAAATAATACATCATTTGCTTATACCAGTAACTTGCATTGAGCACCTATATTACATTACTATCAAAACTGAGTGCTTGGTATACCATAAAACTCACGCATGTCCTTATTAGATATAAGGTCTTAGAAATGTGTTTCTTTTTCCCTAATTTAATTTCTAAATTATTTCTCATTACAATTAAATGATCTAATTTGGACTTTCTCAGGACTTTTATTCATGCAGTGAAAATTAATAAAAATATGAAGAGGAATTCAATTAGGTTTATGTCAAGATTATTTGGTGTGGAAAGCTGGGCTAGCCTACCATTGATATGATGTATCCTCAGGAAACTTGTTGGAATCAGTAGATTAGAATGATTTCCAGTTAACAAATGAGGTGTTTGCTCTGAAAACAGGGATTCTTAAGCATTTGAGAAGATCTACAAAAAGGCTATCTAATTGCAATGCTTGTGAGAATCATCTCAGAAATCTAGTCACCTGCATCTGTGTGTATCTGTTTTATTTTGTGACAGAGCCCCCATCTCAAAGTGAGCTTGAGGATCATTGCCAGGACTAGGGTTATAGGTGTATGCCAGCGTGCCTGACTTTTTGTGTGAGTGCACAAAATCTGAACTCAGGTTCTTATGCTTGCGGGACAAGCTTTTTCCATTTGAGCAATTTTCCCAGCATGTAGGAAGTGTCTTTAAGTTCTCTGACTTTCAATTATTCTTTGGTCAGTTTTTCTGCTCTGACTTAATTAAATATCACAGCGAAATTTTGATGGCTTCATTTGAATTGGAGTGAGAGTTAACCTTTGTATGCACAGTCTGTGTTATCTTTTGCTAATCTATGTCTTTTATAGAAGTGCAGAAATGGACATTTGGGGATTTTGTAAAATGGCTGATCACTAAAACAATGGCTTGGTTTTACTTCTCTTGGTTAAAGTTTGGTTTTGAGCAGCAGTTCTGTAAAGTGCTATAAACTAACTCTGGAAAATATCAAACTATCAATCTGTAGATTTACTATAAGTCTTTCAAAGTTGGTATTATTCGAAAAAAGATGCAATGATTTCCTCTTATATGTTCTTTGCTTGCTTTGAACTGATTGGTATTAGATGCATAGGTGTGAAAAGTATTTTGTGTTGGTGTTCTAGGCAGACAACCTTAAGGTAAGATGCTTCTAGATTCTATGGCATTTTTAGATAGCTTGAGAAATTGTCATTTATTTCATTGGAGCTTATCTTTACATTTTTGTATTGTTCTATTCAGATAGTTTTTTCAGAGCCTGGAGAGTTGACTTGGTGGTTAAGAGCTCTGACTATTCTTCCAGAGAACTATGGTTCTATTCCCAGTACTCATATGGTATCACACAACTTTCTATAATTCCATTTCCAAGGGATCTGACACTTTCTTCTGACCTGACCACTATAAGCACCAAGTATGTGGGTTGTGCACAGACATAAATACAGGCAAAACACCAATACACATAAAGCATAAATAAATAAACTTTTAAAATGTTTTCAGTAGAACATAGTGAATTCACAGAAAAAATGTTGAAATTTTCTTTACATTTTATGAAGGTTTTTTTTTCCTTTAATGTGTATGTGTTTGCCTTCATGTATATACGTGTAACAACTCTTCTCAAGTACAGAGTTATTTATCCAACCTCTAGATTTATGTTTCTAAATATTATAAAACACAAACTTTCTTTCTATAACCGTGAAACATGTCCAAATAGACCTGCCTGTGTTGACGACTACCTTTTCTAACTCACCCTCTCCTTTCTTTCTCAATGTATAATTCAGAAACTTGCTAATTGGAAACGTTTCTACAAAAACTCCACTCAGTGTGAATTCAGAAAAATGATATCTGAGAAGATGAAAAGGTTTGCACACTATTGTTTGCTTTGTTGATCAGAGCAAGTACTAATTCTTCTACAGAAGATTCTACATATTGTAAACAGCAACTAAAATCTGCTCCATACAATTTCTTTTTTATCTACGATGATCTACTTGCTTAATGTCCCTCCTCAAATTGATGGGTTAAAATGCTAACCAAATTCTTAAGGTAATGAAGGCATTGGGGGACATTTGTTGAACATAGTAGGCATAAGGGTGGTACCCTTTAGAATAGAATTCATATTCCTTTGAAACAGACCAGAGTTAATCTTTTTTCTTTCTTTTTTTATATGGTTCTGGGTGTCAAAATTTAGGTCTAATGGTCATACGGCAAGTGCTTTACTGATGAGATACACTCCTAGCACCAAGTTAACCATTCCTGTTTTGTGAGGACTCAGCAAAAAGGTGCCTACTATGAAGCTGGAAATTTGCCATTAGCAGGCGCCAAATATTCTGGTAATGTGACCTTAGATATCCCCATTTCCAGAGCTAGGGCAGATGAATTTCTGTTGTTATAAACTATCCAGCCTTTTGGTATTTTGTTATTGTGGTCTGGATGGATTAGATTACCATAATTAGAAAAACATAGGGTGCTCATTTTCTAGAGGAAGCCCAGAACTGACTGCCCCTCTCCCACCAGATATGTTTTGTCAGTGACTTAGAATTGTGGGAGTGTTGGGAGAGAAGGTGAAATTCTATGCAGACATTTCCTCATAGACACCTTCCTCCTAGAATTTTCGTTTTGTCTTTTAGTAGTTTTATATACTGGCCAGGGCTTTTGTTCTCACTTTCCAATTCTATCCTTCATTATATTCTCACATTTGATACAAAAAATCCAACATCTACCATGCCTCAAGCTCCCTTTGCTTTGGAGCAAAATATTGAAGATGAATTGCTGATGTTGTATGACTGCGTTTTTCTGAACTGGGACTATTTAAGTAATGTTTGCTAGTCTTTTAGAAGAAGAAAGGCTGCTAATAACTGGGTTAGAATAATGACAAAGATGTTTCTTTTCTAATTGTCCATGTGTTCCATTCTGCCTTCATTGAGTAGGAAATTGTGTCCTTAGGTATCACCTCTACAAAGTAAAAGGGATTGTTTGGAGAGCTATGCATGAAGCAGAAACATCTGTAATAAACTACAACAAAAATTAAGAATTAGAGTAATTTTATGTTAAACCACTCTGGGTGTTCATTTGATAGACTGGCCCAAATCATTTTTGGATTGATCATATCTAATAAAAATAATAAGCTTATTTCTCTTACCACATGGATGTGTTCCTGTGCCTATAAATGAATAATAATAGGCTTATGTTGAAGTAACTAGGAACATTTTAAAAATAGGAAAAGATAATGGCAGTGCTTTAGAAGCATATGCCAGTATTTATATAATATATCGCTGCTCTTATCTCAAGCAATTTTTCCACCTCACAGGAGATTCCTCAATCCTTCTGATAGTGTCTATTGCAATACTGGGTGACTGATTTATATGACACATCACCCTTGGATCCATAAGCTTCTCCACAAGTGCATGCAGTTTAATGCCATTTTAATTTTATTTAGAACTTGCTGTCATGTTAGTACAGGCATTTTATGATGCTTTTAAATAAGCGTGTAAAGAGTGGTAGGTGGTCAGACTCCTAAAATCACCCCATGTGTTTGGATTTTGGGTGGAAATAAAGTACCAGCAAGGTGCTGCATAAAAGCCCAGCATAATATGTAGACATTCCTATTATATGGTTTTCTGGTTCTTGCATAATAACAGAGTAATTGATAGTTATAAATGTGACTAATACATATTATATATTAATATTATTAACTAATGATACCATGGATAATAGTAGTGAAAATGAGACATAGCATTATTTGAGACTTTCCTATGTCACAAATGTACAACCTTCAGACTTGATTGAGTCTTTATAGGAAACATATGGAGCAATATATTACTCTCACATGCTGAAATCTAAAAGACAGGAGCCTATGTTTTCAGGGCATGCTGGTCTTTAAACTTGTGGTTTAAAGATTTGTGATATGTGGTAATGATTTTTTAACACACCATTGTACCTCACAATTAAGACCTGACAGTTGTGATAGAAAAGAAAGAACTATTGATTGATACCTCACTTTCCTATACTGAAATATCAGCAAAAATTTTAAAACTTAAAATTAATGGGTAATGCAAAAAATCACATACTAGACAATATATGATAATTCAGCTTACACATTCTTCGAATTTAACTTGTGTGTGTACATGTGTATACGTGTGTACATATGTGTGTGTCTGTGTTTGCATGTATTAATCATGTGTTCAGAATTTAAATCAGAACTCTCTGTGTGTTAGTGTTAAACATGCTCACTATAACTGATTGGGTGCTTATTGTAGAGGTTTTTTTTTTTTTTTTTGCATTGGCTTGTCAGTATGCTGTAAGACACACTCTAGCAATGATGGCAAGAATCACTGATTTCCTCCCTCAAGTTGGCTTCTTGACCATATGGATAAATGTAGGAAGAGGCCATTAGTTAGTTCCCAGTCA
Organism: Alexandromys fortis; assembly: GCF_014885135.2. Taxonomy (NCBI): domain Eukaryota; kingdom Metazoa; phylum Chordata; class Mammalia; order Rodentia; family Cricetidae; genus Alexandromys; species Alexandromys fortis. The sequence continues at coordinate 459,283 of NW_026067943.1, forward strand.
TTTAGCCCTGAAATAATCACACAGAAACTATATTATTTAATCACTGCTTGGCCCATTATCTCTAGCTTCTTTTTTGGCTAACTCTTACATATTATTTTAACCCATCTCCATTAATCTGTATATTGCCACATGGCTGTGGCTTACCGGCTAAAGTTCTGGAGTCTTTCTCCAGAGGGACTACATGGCTTCTCTCTAACTCCTCCTCCTTTTTCCCAGCATTCTGTTTAGTTTTCCCCACCAAGCTCTGTTCCCCCATAGCTCTGCTATAGGCCCAGAGCAGTTCCTTTATTAACCAATGATATTCACAGCATAAAGAAGGGAATCTCACATCAGATAAATAACTGATTCTCTTTAGTATTTTTTTTAGTTATGTTATGATGTCTGTAAAGTAAGGGATATTGTATACATTTACAACTTTTACTTTCAGTTTTTGATGGTTTGATGGAGTGTCAACCGGAGATACTAACACATCTGTAGTGACATACAGTCTGGAAATCATAAAATGCGAGCAAGGGTTAACATAAGAGAATATATCAACCATTCTGCATACTTAAATTTGGCCATCTCCGGATTAGCTAGCAAAATAGACTTCATTATGGACTTCCAAAGTAAGGCAGAACATGGAGTTTAAATAACTTGTTTGTATTCCAAGGACATAAAGGGGACATTATGTCATTTAAAAAGACGTTGCTGATGATTGAACTGTTGAACTTAGTTTAGCTCTTCTGCAAATAAAACCAAAATCCAATCTACAGGATGAGTTTCATTCTAAGAGGAAGTAAAATAAATGAAAAAATACCATATATATATATATATATATATATATATATATATATATAAAAGATAAGGAACATAAGACACAAAACATGGTCCCTTTTATCAAATACCTTCAGTTTTATTTGTGGACCCAGGAATTTTGACAAAATATCATCCAGGAAAGATATCCAAAGCAGTATAACTCAGAGTTATTGCTGACTTCTATATTCTCTCTCTTCTCACACAAAAGCTATTAAAGGCTAAATTATGTAAAAATAACACAACCCATATAATAATTATTAATGAGCATCTATCATAAAAACTTCAACATTGTAGGTTTTGGGGACATTAATAATGAGTAAGTGATTGAATTTCACAAAGCATTACCTAGTTATGTTTCTTCATAGTAAAATAATTCAATAAAAGGAACTATGTTATTAGACCATTGCACCAAATCTTCTAGTTGAAATGAATAGTGATGGCTCAGGAGTGTTATGGAGAACCATTGGAGACACAAGATTACTCTGCTGAGAATGAAGCTACACGCATGATACCTCAACAGTATGACTTCTGTGTCATTTCTAGGAGATACCATCTCACCACAGATTTCCTGGTCCTTTGGCTCTTATGAGCTTTCCTCCCTCACTTTCCATCTTGATGGTCCCTGAACACAGGAATTGTAGTGTATATGTACCAGGTATATGTACCACTGATCTTTGTATTATAACTGGTTATGGTTTTCTATAATGATCTTCATTTGATAGAGTATGAGGTATATTTTTATCTATGAGTATAAGGATAAAGTTTAGAATGTGTTTAGTAGTTATGCTGATCTAGTGAAACGGCAGTAGTAGATTTTCTTCTATGTCCTCACAATCCAGGGTTGTTGTCTAGGTTTCCAGCACCAGGAACGATTTCCCCTATTTAATAGGTCTTATTTCCAAATAGACATACTTTGCCACCAAGATATAAATGCCACACCTGTAATATAAAGGATATCCTGCTAAGTTTGTCATTGTTATAGTTAATAGGCATTAAGATGGCTAGAACTATTGGTTACTTCTCTCTGTTGGCAGCTTGCATGGTATTATCTGGTACTATGAAAGCTATGCCATTAGTAGGGGGCTTTCTGGTTAGAGTCAACTTGAATGTGCTGAGTCCCGTGCCTGAAGTGTGCAGTGTGTCAGCAATAAGAACTTGCATTCATCATTGTACAGGCAACCAAAGACAGCAGGAATAATGTACATGGTTTGGGGAGTCAGCTGGGCTACCCTGCACAACAACTTTGAATGAGGTTTTCTTCTGACTAGTGCTGGTGTTTTCATAGATGCTTCTGCTACAGTCAATCTCTAATAATGGATGTGAATCGTGCAACCAAGCTGTCTTTAGCTGAGAGAAATTCATCTAAAGGAGAACTCATCACTAATTCTAGGACACTAGACACAATGAAGATGTAGCTTATGAGGCTCTGCTGACTCGGATATTACCTTAATTCGTTTGACCCATCCAAATTTGTTCATGCTGATGTGTCTAGAACTGAATTCAGAAAATGCTGTTCCATGATAACTGTTCTTGTTGTATTGGTGACCACGTTACAACATGAGCCTGAAGAGTGAGTAAGTAGATGTATCTGACTGATTAGTGGCAGGACAGAAGATATGAGCGAACAGCTCAAGTGGGAAAAAAGCTGCCACTCAAGATATACTAGATTTCTCAGATGCTGACAGGACCTAATTTATTTGTACAAGACTCATGATCTGTTCCTGAACTCAATAAAATCCTATTTACCTTATAATCCTCTTTTTATTTGAAATAAGTTGGGTGGGTTTATGTTTCTAGAAACAAAAAGGATCTTATCTAAAGCTCACATGCAAAAAGTAAATGTAGATGGCATGTGGGGGGATTCTCTCTTCTGTCATTCCCGATGTCAGTTCCAGTTCCATTTGACTGCTTAGTAATCGGGGTGGGGGGCAAAAAACAGTGCTCCCTGCCCCCCAGACTAGACTCTACTTTTTCAGAGTCTATGGCAAAGATTCCATATGGGTTAAAGCAGCACAAGCTTCATAATAAATAATCTAGGACTCTCTTGCTTAAAAGAGCAGAACTTTATTTCCAGTTAACATAGAACAATGCATTGTAGACTTGAAGAGTGGCAACCTCTGTTCCACACAGTCATCCCGGAAATCAAGCTTTTAGAGGAACCACCATTTGTAATGCATGACTCTCAATGTTAGCCGGTAGCCATTGGAAAGAGAAAATCAGAAGCAAGACCACAAGGGTTACAGCTGAGAAGATCATATATCACTAATATCTGAAGTCTGCTGGCCAAAGTAACTGTAAGAATATGCATGATAGTAAATATCATTGTAACACAACAAAGGTATGTGTCTGGTGTGATGGAAAAGTCAAGTAAAAAACAAAAAGCCCATATGTATCATGCTATCTCTAAACTTACAGTACTGAATTACCCCAAAGTACCCTCTCTGTTAAGCTGAAATATAATACTGGACATATAAATAGGTTCTGTGTATATTATCCTCTAATAAAACCATATTCAGCCTATACCCCAGCCAACTATTCAGCACAATTGCTGTCCTAAGATGTAGTTATTACAAAAAAATAGGTATTCGTTGCACATTACACATGATATATAAAGTCCCTACATCTGTGATGCTGAAGCAAGGAGTTTCTACAACTAATCATCTCCGTCAAGGCATTGGTACGGAGTTTGACATTTTAAAAACCAGTTAGAGGTAACTACTGGTTAAAATAAATATGACATGTGTCACCTTCTCTGTCCCCAGTAGAACAGCTAAACAGAGGTTTAAAAAATAGCTGTATAGGAGTGCAGTCTACGCTGGGAGAACACACGCTTCCTCTGTGAGAATTACTTGTATATAAGGCAATGATGGCAGTGTAATGTGGGAGTAACATTCATTCATGCTTTTTTCCTCAGTCCATTAAGGTCGTAGGCTATCAAGTAATAGCTAAACACAATGTACAGCTGATGATAGCAGGGTGGCTTTTTGTCTACTGTCCCAGATATGTGTGCTTGCATTGCCTATCATCTTCTCTAAGAACAAGTTTTCATCATAAACATTCTCTTGGTCATGCTCTGTGCAACGTTACTTAATGTGGCTTATTTTTTGTTGAAAATACATCTTTTCTGCTCAGCCAAAATAATATTAGGATTGTTTTCTCTAGTGAGTGAGACAAAGAGTAGCAGTTGTACGGATTTTAGATGTTTTGCCCTCAATCCTATTTTTCTCATAAACCTTATTATTTTTATTGATGTTGCAGAATTCGTAGTTTTCAGCACTGCATATATTTCATTACAGCTGCTAGACCTCTCTTTTCAGTTTCAAATGTCAAAAACCCAATCTAAGCTATATCAGAGAAAATGACAATATATTAAATCATACTCCAAGAAGGCCCAGGGGTTTCACTAACTTCAGGCATTGCTGTACCCACAACTGAAAAATTGTTTGTTTGGTAACAATCCTTTGCTTTATCATTTAGCTCTGTTTTTATCAATGAGCTTTAAATCAAATGTATAATTTCTCTACATGGTACATGAATGGTTATTATCATACTAAAACTTATTCTCATGGTGTTCTGATACACATTAGCCTGAAGTACCTGGTAAGAAGCAATGGCTCAATCAGAAAATTAATTATGAATCTATTTATAATTTAAAACATATATTAAGATTATAATTTAATTACATTTCTTCTTGCCCATCCTCCTTCCTAACCCTCTCATATAACAGTAATGTCTTTTCTTCAACTTCAGCACCTCTATTTTCACTAATTTTTACTGCATGCATATATGTGTATGTATGTGTATATATATATGTGTGTGTGTGTGCGTGTGTGTGTGTGTGCGTATGTGTGTGTGTCTGTGTGTGTATGTGTGTGTGAGTTTTCAGGTTGACCATTTGGCATTAGATAAACAATTGCTATGTTCTTCCCTGGGGGAAGACACCACTTCTTCCATTTCCACCTTACCTCAATTGGTTTTAGTTCTTTGTGTAGAATTGAGGCCCTATGGGCTTTCTTCCACCCAATTTGCATATTCATTAGTGTCATCCTTACTGAGCTCATGTTTGGGTGGTCACATTGGTGAGATTTATGGGTGGAGCATTTAATATCAAAAGTGTTTGGAAGTTTTAGGCAATTTGATTGACAACTAGGGATAGTTGGAAAGAAGTACATGCTAACAGAGTGGGCATTCTTAGCCTTCCCAAGGTTGGTCGAAAATTAAATGGAAGAACTAGTTATGAAGACCAGTGAATGAGTCCCCTCAGTTGTAAGAGCAGACTGGTGAATTGGAGGTAAAACCTTAAGAATGAAAAGAACCTCTGCACTCCAGGTAAGGGAGAAGTAAGGAAATGAATCCTCCACCTTTTTCCTCCTCACACCACTCATCCTCTCCCTCACGCCTCCTCCTCCACTTTCGTCTTTTTGTTCTAATCTTCTATGGTCTCCTTTTACTAGTAGGTTTTCTCTCCCCTGTAATGAAAATAACCAACTAAGGCATCTTAATGGAGGAAATGATAATTTGGCTCATGACTTAAGCAAATACAGTCAGTCTATCATTAGGAAATGTATGGAAGCAGGTATGGCTCTGAGTTCTGGCCACAGGAGCAAGCTCACATTTTCATGGAACATGAAATAGAGAGAGAGAAATGCTGATGCTCACTTAACCCTCTCCTTTTTTTTTTTCTACTCAGTCTAGGACCCCAGACCATGGAATGGAATGGTCATATTTAGGGTAGGTCTTACCCTCTTAATAAACCATCTCTAGGTCAGTCCTCAACTATAAACCCCAATGTGTCCCTAAGTACTTATTAACTCAATTGATTTGGCACTTGGAATTTACTACCACACTTTCACACTCAAATCTGGCTATGTATAAGAGCTAGCAGCTGGAACACTCCATATCTGGGGCCTTCACCTTGTACAGAGCAAGGTGAGAATAAAGCACAGAGGAGAGAAAGGAAAAATTCTGTTGAAATAGGAAGCGGCGGGGCTGCGTCCCCAACACCAAGCACCAAGGTGCGCTTACCGGGAAGATTCTAGCCTATGTCCATTCTGGGTTCGGAGCTGAGAGGAGCTTCATTGCATGCATCTGCCCAGGAGATCGGAGCATGGCATCTCTGCTCCAGCAGAGCTGTCGGGTCTCCGGGAGCAGAGCAGAGTCTAACCTCACTTCCTCTTCCGCCCAGCATCCTATTCTATTTATTCCGCCCACCTATCTTTTAACCTATCAGGGCCAGCAGTTTCTTTATTGCTCAGCCAATGAAATCAACAGATTGATATGACACTCCCAGATCACTTCCCCTTTTTCTGTTTAAACAAAAAAAAAAGAAGGCTTTAACTTTACATAGCAAAATTACATATAACAAAACAGTTATCAAGTAAAAATTACAATAATCTATATCATAACTAAGGAAAACTATAACTATAGCTAACTATTCTTAACTCCATCAAACAGTCCAGAAAGATACAATATTACCTAAGCAAATAAGAAATAAGCAAACTCTCAAACTCTAGAAATGACAGAGACATCTCGCTGCCTGGACAGTCACCCAAAGTTCCTCTGTACCATTGGGGCATCCATCTTCGGCCTACAGGCCCATAGTTTCCAGCAGACATTTCC
>NW_026067943.1:467738-469263 GCF_014885135.2 Alexandromys fortis
AAATAACAACACACAAACTGTATTCATTTAAGAACTGCTTGGCCCATGAACTCTAACCCTTACAGGCTAATTCTCGCACCTGGACTAGCCCATTTCTAATGATGTGTGTAAGCACCCCAAGGTGCACTTACCGGGAAGATTCTAGCCTATGTCCATTCTGGGTTCGGAGCTGAGAGGAGCTTCATTGCATGCATCTGCCCAGGAGATCGGAGCATGGCGTCTCTGCTCCAGCAGAGCTGTCGGGTCTCCGGGAGCAGAGCAGAGTCTGACCTCACTTCCTCTTCCACCCAGCATCCTATTCTGTTTATTCCGCCCACCTATCTTTTAACCTATCAGGGCCAGCAGTTTCTTTATTGCTCAGCCAATGAAATCAACAGATTGATATGACACTCCCACATCAAAATTCAAAGTTCCTATAAGTCCATTTCAGTAAATACGTTGATTTTCTCTAGGACTCTTCTGGAAGTTTTAGTGAAAGTTATTATTGACCATGCTTATATCATATGTGTACACCTGATAGACAGAAGCAGTCAGTTGTTCTAGTTGTCTAACTACCACTGTAGCCAAGAGGTAACAGATGAGGGAGAAATCATCGGTCAAGACTTTTCTTGATCCAAGACTTTGAGATGGTTTGAAGCCAATAGTATTTTGTAATCTGATTCTAAGATATGAAAATTTATTTGCTGGTGATTTAGTATAATATTTTGCACTTATACTTTCCATAGGCACCAATAAAGGATTAACCCCCACAGAGAAAGAAGAAGACATACTCAAAATAAAATATTACATGTTTACTACAGTGTTTTATCTAGGTCACCAGAGCCAAGTATTTGCTGAATATATGAAAGATGGAGGAAAAAAAATACCTCTGACTCCTACTCCACAAACTCATTCTGGAAGCTTAATTCTAGATCTAGAAAGAATAGGTGGTCAGTACATGTTTCACAAAATTACCACAGAAAGCGTATCTATGCTCTAAGTTGTTTAGAATTTCCTCAGGTAGGTGATGAAAATGGAAAATAAGCTACCTGCAAGGGTGTAGTATCAAAACCCATCTTCGACTATCCAAATACCTTTTTGCATGAGTTGGTTTGTGCTAGCTCCAAATAAAATTAAGTGTGGAAATAATACGCTGCTAGTGAATTTAATTTATTGGATGATACTTGAAGCAGAAAAATGTAACAATGGCAACAGATGCTCCACCAAGAGTACAGACAACCCGACACATTGTTTCTCATAGAGGATCATTGCCCTTGGTTTGATGAAAATTGTCAGCCATATGACAAGGGACTGTTTTTGAAAAGTCACCCTGGAGAAATACTGAACGCCAAGCTGATTTTACCCCTATTGCCCCTGTTCCTTCATTGGTTTCTACAAGAACTTCTACCTAAAATCAGTTGCTTATAATTTTTGTTTGTTTGTCTACTTTTACAGGAATGCAGGTTAGAACAGTGGGATGTGGGAGAACAGTGCAAATGTAGAACTTGTTGAACATTATACATACACACACACACACACACACACA
>NW_026067943.1:469967-484146 GCF_014885135.2 Alexandromys fortis
TATATATATGCTTTGACAACCTACAAGTCACTGGTTGGATAGCCTGGATTTAATTTGTGTTCTTAGACAATTCTTTATCCAGTGTATCCCAGAGAAACCAAGAGGGTAGACACCGCTGGTCATGCAAGGATAGTGGGTAGCTATTAAGGATGAAGGCTGATCTTCTGGAGTGGGTTAGGTCCCACAGAGTACACTATTTACCATGACAGCTATGAATAATCAAAAAGTGATCTTGGGGCCTCCTGGTGTCCTGCTTCTCTTTCAAACATGCACTACTTATTCATGCCCATTCTTCTACTATAAGGTCTCTGCCATGTGTGGCTGCCAAATGATCTTACCAAAGGCCAAAGACACAGGGATGCCTGCTTTCATGCTTTTAGCCTTCAAAACTGTCACTCAAATACATTTGTTTTCATTCTCAAAAGTGTTCTACCTCATTGTTTTGTTTAGGAACACAGAGTAGACTAAAGCACCATACTAGAGCTTGAAGAATCACTTCTGCCTTTTGCTCAATATTTTCAGAATATTTCTATACAGGTGCCTACAGAATAGACTAACCTCTGCTGTTTCGCACACTGAGGACAGAAAGAAGTATCTTACAAGAACCAGAGTATGAGAATCATTCAGTAAGGCTAAGTTCTTTGCATTGAGTATGGTATATAAAATAGTTTCTACCCAGTAGTCACACCAAATCACAATTATTGTTGAGAGTTATTGTTTTAGGTATTTTGGTATCAGTCTGTTAGTAAATTGGGTGTCTGTGATAAGCTAATTGACAAGGTTAGTATTGAATTATTATGGAAATGAATCTCATATCAACCTATTAAGACAGTAGAACTTTTTCATTAATATATAATATTTCCTGTGTCTTTTATTTTCCTTTTTCTTTTAGTTTTGAGATTATAATATGATTACATCATTTCTCCCTTCTATCTATATAATGATAAATATTTAGAGCAGTAAGGTATTATGCTGTTTTTAATAAAGTGGTAGTTATAGGTTTTCCTCCAAGATCCGTAACTACACTCCGCTAGTCCCAGGCAATGGACCAATATGTATTCTGTATTTCTTAATCTCAAATAACTTTCTACCAAAAACAGTTTGAGAAAAATGTTAAATTCATTTGCCATTGTTACCATGACAACTGCAAAGAAGGGAAGAAATCACTCTTTTCATAGATGGATTCACATTATGTCTTAGTATTGGTCTCCTTTGTGGTTGTGGGTCACTCCAGGTGGCAGTAATAGGTTCAATTCTACAGAGGTGAATATTTGAGAGCCTACAGCATCTTAAGCAAGTAATGATGGTGCAGGTATACTAATCCTCCCTCTTAAGTTCTGATACTTATCCAACACAGCAGAATAGGAAAGGACATTTTTCACAGGGGGAATAATTTGGGTAAATGGTGACCACTGTGATGCTTAGTTTGCTGTTTATCCTCATGGTGCTCATTTCACTGCTGGGTATGTCTTATCTAAAGTCCATACGTCAAGTTACTAAAGTTGTCAAAATGTTTCTCAATTCTTTATATCCACGAAAAAATACTGCGGGAAAGTTTCTCCAAGCTTGACCCTCAGAGTTTCACATGCGTGGTGTGGTTGCCACTGTTTCATTGAGCCATCCTGTCATGAAAGCAAACAAATTTTCAGTCTTGATACTAAGCACTCCTTAAGATGCATGTTGTCCTGTCACTCTTATGGATGATCTAAGCAAAGGACATATTTTAAACAGAGAGAGTCAGGAGGAATTCCAAGAAAGTTTTAAAGGAAATTTGTTTATTTTTATTTTATGTGTTTGGGTGTTTCACCTGCAAATATTTATACACATACCTGTATGTATGTATACACCACATGGGTGTAGGTGCCTGAGGAGGAAAAATAAAGTGTCTGATTCCTGGAACTGAAGTTACTGATGCTTGAACAACCATATGCTTGCTAGGAACTGATCCCAAGGCCTCTGCAAGAACAGGAGTGCTCTTGACAACTAAGCAACTTCTCCAGCCCCCCAGATCATCACATCAGAATTATATTTTCAGGCTATATTATGTGGATGACTAGTGTTATAAGTGTTTTTTTTCTGAATTATGTAGTGCCTACATATTTAAATGCACTCAAACTGTGAAGAAAACACTTTGAATATCTTATTCCTTACATTTCAAAATAACTCAACTGTGTGTGACATCTGTTATCTTGTCAAAATGTGTGTTTATTATTCAATGTCAAGATAGTTTCATAATAATGGCTCATAAAATCCATGTGATCTTTGAATCTGAGAGTATCTGTCTAATTAATCCCCTTGTTTCCGAAAGGTATCTTAGGTACTTAGCATTGCAAGCATGTGGACAGTTTTCTTTTTATTCAAAGACAAACAGCCATAATAATCTTTTCCTAATCACTGATTGTCAAAGTAGAGTTCAACAATAATTTGATTTCCATTTTAGAAAATTTAACATAGAACTACGATACTACCTGCCAAATAAAAATGTTTAGGTATCGTGTTAGATTGAGTTTTTCCATCACTTTAAAAACTGCTGTTGATAGATTCTGTCATAAAATTCATCAAATGGTGAATTGTAGATGGCCTAGGTTACAGTGTCCAGTTGGGAATATGTTGGGAGTTTACTTTATTAAATATGATGTTGAACATAGCTAATTTATTTAGGACACATATAGTACTTTCAGTTAAGATGAAGATGAACATACATACATGATTTACCCTACTGGATGAAAACTGGAGAACTACATGATGCATATTATCTTAGAGTAGAAAAGTGCAAGTCCTTCAAGGAAGGTCGAAAGAAATGTTATAAACATCAACAAAGGGATTATTTATTAAATTTTAAGATAAATTTAGGGTTTTCCATGAAAAAAAAAACATGGGATATTCAGGCCTCAACTGGAAAATTATTAGCGATAGATGTAGATACATAACATTTTATGTGTGTATATGTACGGTAATATGGAACAGATAAAGATGTTTTTATTTTATTAGTAATTTTAAGACCAACAAAATCACAGAGCTTCTTTTTAAAAACTTTTTTCTTTTTTTGAAATTGATTTTTTCTCAAATAATATATACTGATTACATTTTCCCTACCTCTGCTTCTCCCAGCTCCTCCCCAAATCTCCTCCCATCCAGATCAACCTGCTTTCTGTGTCTTGTTAGAAAATAAACAGACTTCTAAGAGATACTGATATAATAAGATTAAAATGAAACATAACACATTATAATCAGACATAAACACAAATGGAAGAGTCCAAGGAAAGCACAAGAAACAGGTATATGTACAAGGACCCACTCATTTACATGCTCAGGAATCCCATAGAAGTACAAGAGTGAAAGTCATAATCTTTACACAAAGGCCCTGTATTTTAAAAGAACAGAAAATATACCTAAATAAAATAAAATAATAAGATTAAAATTAAAAGTTCTGACATAATTTTATGAGACAAGGAACCTTTAAGAGTAGCTTGCTTTTATAGTGAGAGTCTCTCGGAGAAAATCAGTTTTCAGTTGCAAGTGGTTATCATTTGAAGATGGCTTCTGGCTAGGGATGGGGGAGCCTCTCTATTTTTCCTTACAGCTCTAGGTTGTCATCTGGTGCTAATGCATGCAGGTCCTATTCAAGTTGCTCCAACCTCTGTGAGTTCGTATATGAATTTATTCTATTGATGTAGAGAGCCTTGTTTCTATAGTGTATTCCATACCCCTGCTTCTTACATTAGTTTTGCCTCCTCTTCCATAGGGATCTGTGATCCCTGAGGCGGGATTTGTTAAAGACATCTTATGTGGGGCTGAGTGTTCCAAGGTGACTCACTTTCTGCATACTGTCAGGCTATGATATCTATTTTTTCTCATCTGCTTCAGGAGGAAGCTTCTCTGATGATAACTGAGGAAGTCACTGATCTATGAGTGTAGCAGATTGTCATCAGGAGTCATTGTATTACTGTGTTCTCTTAGTAGAATAGTATATTTCGGTTTTTGACTTCACAAGTAGGATTGCACTTTGGTTCTATCTCCTGTATGGGCTGTAAATCTAATCAGATATTAGTTGAGTTGTCACACGAGCTTTGTAGCACCACTGCGCTTACATATCTTGCAGGAAGGACAGCACTGTAGATCAAAAGATTTGTATCTAGATTGGTTTTTACATTTCTCCTTTGGTACTGTACAGAGTGCTTTCTATACCAAAGACACTAGCCACTGGAGCTTAGTCAAGGGAACTCTATGAACTCTAGTTTGTCAGGTATTAAAATGTCAAAAGGCAGTTTGCTTTTTAGATCCATATGTTTGGAATATCTTATTCTGTCCTTTTATCGTGAGGCGATCTCTATCCTTGATGGAAACGTGTGCTTCTTGGATTCAGCAGATGAGTGGATCCTGTTTTTTAATCCATTCTGTTAGTTGGTGTCTTTTTATTGCAGAACTGAGACCCCTGATGTTGAAAGGTATCAATGTGTCATTTGTGTTGATTCATGTTATTTTGTTGTGGTGAAGTGTGTATGTACATTTTCCTTATTTTGAATTGATGGATTGGTTATTCCTTGTATTCACCTGGGTTTGGCTACTCTATTTAAGTTCTACATTTCCTTGTAGTGTCTTCTGTAGGTTGGATTTGTGCATAGACATTGCTTAAATATTTTTAATCATAAAATTTCTTATTTTATCCATCTATTGTGATGAAAGTTTTGCAGAGTATAGTAGTCTGGGTTGGCATCTGTGGTCTCTTGGAATCTGTAACATCTATCCAGGACCTACTGGTTTCTGTGTCCCCATTGGGAAGTCAGGTGTGATTCTACTATGTCTACCTTTACATATTACTTGATCTTTTCCCCTAACTGCTTTTAATATTCTTTCTTTTCTCTGTGTTTTTAGTGCTTTGATTATTTTGTGTTGATGGGAATTTTTTTCTGGTACAATCTATTAGGTGCTCTGTATGCTTCTTGTGCCTTGATAGGCATCACATTCTTTAGGTTAGTGAAATTTTCTTCTTTAATCTTATTGAAAATGTTGTGTGTGCCTTTGAACTGAATTATTTTCCTTCCTCTATTTCTTTTTAAAGTAACTAACTAATTTATCTTACTTAGCAACCACAGTTTCCCTTCCCTCCTCTCCTCCTGTACCCTCCCCCATCTTCCTTTTACTCATCATCCGTTCCTATTCCATCTACATTCAGAAGGGGTAAGGCCTCCCAAGCAGTCAACAAAACATGACATATCATGTTGAGTAAGTATCAAGCTTGAATCAAGACTGGACAAGGCATCCCACCATAGGGAACAGGAATTGTTTCCAAAGAGACAGGTTATGGATTGGAACAGGTCCCAGCCGGGCGGTACTGGCGCACGCCTTTAATCCCAGCACTCGGGAGACAGAGGCAGGTGGATCTCTGTGAGTTTGAGGCCAGCCTGGTCTACAAGAGCTAGTTCCAGGACAGGAACCAAAAGCTATGGAGAAACCCTGTCTCGAAAATCCAAAATAAATAAATAAATACATAAATAAATACATAAATAAATACATAAATAAAGGAACAGGTCCTGGACTCACTGCTAGGAATCCCACAAAAGACCATTACACAACTCTCATGTACATGGAAAGGGCTTAGGTTGGTCCCATCTTGACTCCGTAGCTCCAGAGTCTCTGAGGTCGGCTGCCTCTGTAGGTTTCTCCGTCATGATCTTGAAAGTCCTTGCTCATATAATCTCTCCTCCCTTTCTTCGAATGTACTTCCAGAGCTCAGTCAGTGGGACTGTGGATCTCAGCATCTGTTTCCATTGGTTAATGGATGAAGTTTATACGATGACAAATAGGGTACTCACCAATCTAATTACAGGGAAAGGTCAGTTCAGGCACCATTTCCACTATTGCTAGAAGTCTTATCTGGCATCATCCTTATGTATTCCTGGGAGTTTCCCTAGTACCAGGTTTCTCCCTAACCCCATAATGGCCCCCTCTATAAAGATAACTCTTTCATCAGTCTCCCTCTCCATCCCTTCCCCAACCTGACCATCCTGATCCCTCATATTCACATCCCCCATTCACTCCCCTCCACCCCTTTGCTCACAGTTTAGACAAGACATCTCATCTATTTCCTCTTCCCAGGGAGATCCATACATCCCCCTTAGGGTCCTGCTTTTTACGTAGCTTCTCTGGGTCTGAGTATTGTAGCTTAATTATCCTTTTCTTTCATCTAATATCCACTTATGAGTGTGTACATACTGTTATAAGGAGGCTGCTTGGTTTTTCCTGCTGCTCAGAAGCTCAGACCCAAAATAATCACACAGAAAGTACGTTATTTAAACCACTGTATGGCCCATTATCTCTAGCTTCTTCTTTGCTAACTCGTACATATTAATTTAACCCATTTCTATTAATCTGTGTGTTGCCATGAGGCTGTGGCTTACCAGGTAAAGTTCTGCCTCCAGCAAGGCTTCATGGCTTCTCTCTCACACTGCCTCCTTTCTCCCAACATTTTAGTTTTTCCTGCCTAGTGAAGTTCTGCCCTGCTGTGGCAGTCCTTTATTAACCAATGGCATTCATAGCATACAGAGGGAAATCCCACATCATACATACTGTGTTTATCATTCAGGGTCTGGGTTATCTCACTCAGGATGATTGTTTCTAGTTCCATTTATTTGCCTACAGATTTCATGTCAATTTTTTCCCTGAGAGGAATATGCCATTGTGCTAATGTACCACATTTTTTGTAACCATTCTTCGGCTGAGGGGCATCTGGGTTGTTTCCAGGTTCTGGCTGTTATGAAAATCGCTGCTATGAACATAATTGAACAAGTGTCCTTTTGGTCTGATTGTGCATCCTTTTGGTATATACCCAAGAGTGGGTTTGTTGAGTCTTGAGGTGGATTGGTTCCTAACTTTCTGAGAAATCACCATAATGATTTCCAAAGTAGCTGTACAAATTTACACTCCCACCATCAGTGGGGGATTTTTCTTCTTATTCCACATCCTCTCAAATACAGGCTGTCATTAGCATTTTTTATCTTATCCATTCTGACAAGTGTAAGATGGTATCTCAGGGTCATTTGACTTGCATTTTCCTCGTGGCTAAGGATTTTTTTTTAACAATTATTTAATTGTATCTTGGCCATTCAAGATCCTTCTGTTGAGAATTCTCTTTTTAAATCTATTACTTTTTAAAACTTGGATTATTTGGTATTTTGATATCTAGTTTATTGAGTTCTTTATATCTTTTGAATATCAGTCCTCTGTCTCATGTGGGGTTAGTGAAGATCTTTCCCATTCTGTAGGCTGTTGTTTTGTCTTATCGACAGTGTCCTTTGCCTTTTAGAGGCTTTTCAGTTTCAGGCAGTCCCATTTATTAGTTGTTGATCTCAGTGTCTGTGCTGCTGGTGTTATATTCAATAAGTAGTCTCCTCTGCCAATGAGTTCAAGGCTACATACTACTTTCTCTTCTACCAGAGTGTTTCTTATAATTTTAATGGTGTGCTACACATTCTGCATGCATTGTCTAACTCTGTTCACAAAATAATGCTGTTGAGTTGATTATATTGTGATTTCAACCGTTTAGTCAAGGAAAATAAGGTTTTGTCATGCAAATTACACCAATGCTGCTCCACAGTGTAGACTTTGACTCAGTGATCTCCATGATCCTGGATGTGGAATTGACCTTATTTTAGGCAGTATGCTATAAAGCTTGGTGAGTGTGCCCATAAGAAATCACAATGAGATTTTTAAAAAAGATTTATTTACTTTTATGTATATGAGGTTTTGTCTGTATATATGCATGTGTATCGTGTGTGTTCCTGGTACCTACAGAGGCTAGAAGAGGGCATTAGATCCCCTGGAACTGGAATTAAGATATGCATGTGAGCTGGCATGTGTATGCTAAAAAGACAACCTAGGTCTTCTAGTAGAGGAGTCAGTGCTCTAATGCACCTGTCTCTTAAACCCCCAGAATGGGCTTTTGTCTTTAAGGGTTGTGCTGTGTTAAATACTGCTTTCAAAGACCTTTTCTGATATTAGGGACTTTTCTCATAATGTGGAACATGGATTTTATGCCAGTTTTTTTTTTTTTTTGGTTGGGATAAACCTTCAAAACTTGGGCACAAACCACAAAACTTCCATAAGACTTCCAAAGGCACAAGTACTTCTGTTTGAGCTAATAACACAATGATATCTTGAGTGGTTTTCATTTACTGCTTGTAACATTTTTTATGGTATGTCATTGTACTTTAGTGGCCATGGACAGATTGAAAAATTTAAAGCAAAGCCACAATTTTTCTTCTGCAGACACCTGAAACCATACTGATGTCAAGCCCACCCTGGTTTTGTTAACTTCTATTACTTTTGCAATGAGTTGAATGTCATACCCAGGGATATGGTTGCTAAGTTTGCAAGCAAGAACATACTAGCTAGCATCTCCTGCTGTGCTCTCAGTAATGGTAGATTTTCAATCAACACTAACTGAACATGCTACTGTAAAAATAAAAGCTCAGAGCTTCAAAACAACCCTGCCACTGCCTCTCACTCCACTGCACATTTAAGTACCAGGAAAAAGACTGAAGCGGAATTTTTTTCTTTTCCCTTCTTTTTCTCAAGAACAGTCTCTTTTTGTACTTCACTTCCAGGAAGAAAGAGGCAAATGCAATAGAAATGTCCAATGTCATAGGACTTATACATAAAATGAATTTCAAAGAAGATCTTGGAATCTCCACAAAGTCAGAGTTTTTTCTGTAGTAGCTCACAGTGAACATGGAATACTTGGACTGATAGTTCAAGATCTAAAAGGAAAGAGGAACTTTGCGGTTTAACACCTTGAACTTCCTACCAAGCAGAATACAGACAGCTCAGAGCAACAGTAACAGCAGCCTTCACGTAGAGTTATTCCTTGCTTTCTTTAGATGGATTCTCCTTAGAAATTTATTCATTTCCTTTCCTCACTGGCCTCAATTAGCTCCCTCAAATCAAGGTACTTCCTCTTCTTTGTTGTTTATGAGAGAAAGCTTCAATATGCACACCAGGCAGAACCTTCTTGCACATGCTTAAACTTGTTTCTAAACATTTTGCTACCATGTAGTTTTCAGGGAACGTCCTAAACAAGTATTTAGTAGAGTATTCTGATTCTGGTCCAAATGTCAAACTTTTGAACAAATCTCTGTGCCACAAGCTTATGCAGTAGATGGACTTTCCCGATGTTGCTTCCAAATTTTTATCTTTTATTTTCTTTACATTTTGAAATCTTAATGAAAGATTTCTAGTTTTAAAGGAAAACTGTGAGAAAATTATTTACTAAATTAGTATTTTGTAGAGATTCATTTCAGGCATATAAAGTATTTGATTTAGCTTTGGGAAAATGCAAATATGGCTTATTTACTTACTTGATAATTATTGGGAGCATAATTGTTGGTACACATTTTTAGTACACATTGACAGTTGAAAGCATTGAAAATTCCACTTTAAACAAAACAATTTAATAGAAAGTATCAATAGAAGATCTCTTCTTTTCTATACCCAGTTAAACATTTTGAATATGCCATAGGCAAGTGAACCCCTCTATCAACAAAATTTTGGGGTCAAACAATTAACATGGCTCATCAGAACTCACAGAGTCTGAACAAAAAAACAGAGAACCTGCATGGGTCTGATGTAGGCCATCTACATATATGTGAAAGTTGTGTAGCTTGGTCTACTTGTGGGATTGCTAACTATGGGAGCAGGGGTTGTCCTTTATGCTTTAGCTAGATCTTGGGAACGTAATCCTTATATAGGATTACCTCGCCCAACTATAATACAAGAGGAGGTGCTTAGTCTGTACTGTAACTTGATATGGCATGCTTTATTGATTCCCAAGGAAAGCTGGTTCCTTTGTGAACAGAAACAGAGGAGGAGTAGATTGAGTTGGGGCAATGTTGGGGAAGTAGGTAAAGAATGGGAGGAGAGGAGGGAGGGAAAATGGTGGCTTGAATGTAAAATATATTAATTTAATTTTAAAAATACCATACACATAAAATAAATAAATCGTTAAAAAATTGTGAAGCAGAAGTTAGGTCAATATAGCACAGTGAAGTGAAAATAACTATAACTTTGACCTACCAGCTCTTAAACATTCATTTCTCAGCACTGTCCATGTCCTTTAGACTTCAGATGATTGATGTGATGTAGCACAATAGCTGAGAGCAAAGAACAGTAAAAATTTTGATAAGGACCAGGCATTGAACACTTTAGTTTTTTTAGACCATACTGCATGAATACAGCAGAGATAATAGATAAAATGTCAGGATATTACGCACACTACAGACAGACAGCACCAAGATTTTTGTTGATGATAACAATTGAACCTACTATTTAGCATACTAGTGTTGTCTGATTAATTGAAATGATGGATCTATATGGAATTAAAGTGCCTCCTCATTTTTCCTATTTTAAATATGTGTATATGGTGTATAATATATATGTCTGTGGATTTGTTTTGCTGTAACACTTCATATGTTTGTGACCGTGTGCATGTATGTTCACATGCTTTTACAGGCCAGAGGACAACATGGGTGTCATACCTCAGGAATACTGTTCCCCTTACTTTGTGTGTGTGTGTGTGTGTGTGTGTGTGTATTTATGAGTGAGCACATTCAAGAGTGTGAGCATGCATATTCCCCTATAATGGCACACATATGTGGTATGTGCATATGGAAGCTAAAGTTGACACTGGTTATCTTCCTTAAATAACCCCCCCTTATATATTGACACAAAGGCTCATTTGAAGCAAATCTTATGGTTTTGCTAGTCTAGCCAGTGAAATTTCCCCCCATAATTCTAGCTCTTCCCACTGAGAACTGGTGTTACAGGCATGTTGTCACACTGCCTGATATTTCATGGGTGATGGGGATCCAAAGCCAGGTCTTAATAGTTACAGAGCAAGCACTTTATTCCCTTTGCCATCTTCATAGTCTTCATCTACCTTATTTTGAGATGATATCTACATTGGCCTGTAGTTTCTGAACTATGCTATGCTTAGCTTAGACAGTAAGCCCTGGCAATATGCGTATTACTGCCTCCACAGCTCAGAGATTTGCCACAAAAACTGTTCTTCATTTTATTTTTTGTGATTTAGGTAGTAGGAGGTGCTTGTTTGTCCTGGCTGCCCGGCTAGCTTAGCCCCGAAATAACCAGACAGAAAGTGTATTATTTAAATCAATTCAAGGCTCATTAGCTCTAGCTTCTTATTGGCCATTATATTAATTTAACCCATCTCCATTAATCACCATGTGGCAGTGGCTTACCAGCAAAGATTCTAACCGGTGTCTCTGATGTGGAGGATCCATGGCATCTCTCTGACTCTTTCTTTCTCCCAGCATTCAGTTCTGTCCTCCCCGCCTAAGTTCTGCCTTATCAACAGGCCAAGGCAGTTTCTTTATTCATTATCCAAGAAAAGCAACACATAGAGAGGACTCCCACATCAGATTTCTCTAGTTATTATTTTATACGTATCTCTATTTATAAATTTTTATACTCAAGTTTATCTACAGCATACCATGTCTGGGGATGCTCCAGAACAGGGTAGCTGTTCCTAAAGAATGGGACTTATAAGCTGCTGTGAGTCTCCTCATGTGGATGAGGGGAACTAAAGTACTCAGAAAGAGCAGCAACACTCTTACTCTTATCGAATGAGTCATCTTTCCAACCCCATGAGATTACACATAGATGTCTACCACCACATCCAGGCTTTCTAAGAAAATAAGTGTGCTGGGGTCCAAACTTAAGTTCTCAGACTTGCACAGTATGCATGCTACCCACTAAACCATCTGCTGCCTTCCTGAATTTTATGTTCAGTAGATGCCTTGGGAGATTGAGCCCAGTTTCTCATGCTTGTAAAGGCAAGCAATTGATCAACAGAGCCTTTTCTGCCTCCCAGTCATTTCTCTATTATTTTTTGCCCACCCATGTTCAGAGTTAAATGGAAGTTAGGAAGGTATTATATATAACTAGCTTTTAATAGTAAATAAGATGTCCTTATGGAGGTTAGGGGCAATAGCATCCCGGAAGAACCACAATCATTGAGTTTATAAGCCACTGTCATACTGTAATTAATTAATGAGCACATGGTTTATATGATCAAATGGAAGAGAAATATGCTTCACTTTCTGTTGATATTATTCTCATCTTGGAATGTGAAAATAAGCCCTGTTTATTTGCTGTGATACATAGATTTATTAAATGTCATTAGGGTGAATGAATTTTGTTTTAGTTTTGAGTGAAATTGGTCTAAAGTTGTGGTATCCTATTTAAGTTTTTAAACACAACAATAGTACCAGACAATCAGAAGTTTAAATAGAGATAAATGATAAATTCTAGTCATATGTTACATAATCTGTAACATAAGTAATGATGTTATTCATAACTTTCTTGATTGTGTTAAAGCAATGCCCTATGCCTTTCTGTTAGGGGAGCTAGCCACAGTTTGAACATGTCTTTTCATAAGAAGTACTTGTACCTTAAGAATTCCATAGTGGAAGGTCATTGCTAACAAGGGTGTAAAGAAACATCATCTGAGAGAGTTACTTCACCTTCTGTGACTGTTTTGTCAGCTGTTAAGTGAGAATAATGTCTGCTCTTCAGCAGGTGCTGTGGGGACAGATGATAAAGGTCACCGTGCTCTTTGAAAGAATGATTCCTTACCAACTCTGCTACCTTATTTCAACCTCTGAGCAAGCAGCAATGACAATTAGAAGTAGAAGGGGAGACCTGCATAAGTGCCTGTGGGATTCAAACAGTTCACATCATTTATATTTTCTCTTGAAAGCAACGATTGTTTGGAAAGTGTTTTCCAATCATAACCAGAGAGTTTCCCATTATGATTGCAATTGCTTTAATCAGAGATGTATGAGAACACTGAGGAAAAGACTAGAAATTTGTAAGTATAGGACTTACATGGTCCAGAGACTTTTCCCAACAACATAAAACTGCCTTGTTAACTGTCTTACAATGTTTTCATTTTTGTTCCTTCCAAGTCATTCCGCAAATTCCTTAAAATTATCCCTATGCACACATACAAACGTACTCGAGATAATGTGAGCTCCAGTTACTTTAGCATTTTTGAGGCTTCTGGGCATTTTGTGAGGTACTAATCTCACTAAGTTGCTCAAAACTTCTGACACAAGATTTTTTTCTTTTTTACTTTCTATTTACTTATTTATTTATTTTTGCTTTTTTAATTAAAAATTTTTAATACAATTTTTTCTCATAGATTACATAGCTATCCCCATTCCCACTTCTATCCCTCTTCCACCCTTCTCCCTCACTTCCTATGCACTCTTCAGAAAGGGTAAGACTTCCCATGGGAAGTCAACAAAATCTGACACTTCATTTTAAAGCATGACCAAGATCCTCCCCTCTATATCTAGGATGTGTATCATAACCCTCCAAAGAGTATGTGATCTAAGATGCCAACTGAAGAAATAAGGATAAATCCTGGTTCCCCTATCAGTGGCCCCACAGACTGTCCAAGCCTCACAACTGACCCTCATATTCAGTGGGCCTAATTTGGTCCTATGCAGGTCCCCCCAATATCAGCTAGTGAGCTCTCACTAGCTCAGGTCAGCTGTTTCTGTAGTTATCACCATCAAAGGTCTTGATGCCTTTGCTTATATTATCGCTTCTCTGTCTGTAGGAGCTCGTCCCAGTGCTTCACTATAGATCTCTGTATCTGCTTCCATCAGTTGCTGAATGAAGGTTCTATGAGACAGTTAAGGTAGCCATCCATCAATCTGGTCACACAGGAAGGCCAGTTTAGGCATCATCTCCACTGTTGCTTAGAGTCACAGCTGGGGTCATTGTAATTCTGGAATTTTATTTTCCTTTAGCTTGACCTGTCTTTTCAATATTCAAATCACAAAATAAGGGCCTAGAGATATAACTCAGCAGTTGAAAGTGCTTACTACTGTTACAGAGAGCCCAAGATTAGTTCCCAGTACAACAGCCTACAACTACAACTCAAAGGAATGGAGTATAAAGTGTCCATCTCGATCTCTTCTGATTGATTTTAGTTTGAAGTCAGTTTTGTTGGAAATTAGTATGGCCACACCTGCTTTTTTCTTAGGACCATTTGCTTGAAAGACCTTTTCCCAACCTTTTACTCTGAGTAGATGCCTGTCTTTGTGGTTGAGATGTGTTTCTTGCAAACAGCAGAATATTGGATCCTGTTTTC
>NW_026067943.1:485090-492449 GCF_014885135.2 Alexandromys fortis
TTTTTTTTTTTTTTTTTTTTTTTTTTTTTTTTTTGGTTTCCCAGGGTCTCATGTACATATTTACTTAATTCTTCAAACTTTTCATTATACTTCTCATCCATTTCTATAAGGGTGTTTTTTTTACATGTTGTTTAAGGGACTCTTTTGCTTTCATAAAGTCAATTTTTTCCCCTTCTTCTGTGTTAGGGTGTTCAAGTCCTTCTGTTGTAAGATCTTTGGGTTCTGGTGCTTTCATGTTGTTTTTCAGATTATTGGGTGAATTTTTGCCTTGGCGCCTGCCCATCTCCTCCTATCGATGCTATCTAATCGGTCTTTTAAAATCGGATCAGGTTTCTCTGCTGGCCAGAGGCTTCTCTTACAAATTGCCCTCGCTCTATTTCCTGGCTCCTGCCGGAGGCCAAGATCTCTCTCACCCCTCAGAAGGGTCTTCAGGAATAGGACCAGGCTCCCCATTTGCCAGGGACCTTGCCAACCAAAGGCCTACCTCTTTGATTTAATTGTAGTGGGACAATCTGCTCTCGGTGTTTTGTGCTGGTCCCTGCTGCCTGCGTTCTCTGCTGCTGCGCCAGTCCCCACTGGTCCTGGCCGCAGCCTGTGGCCTGCATTGCCTGCCTGTGTCGCCCATCTGCAGGCACCTGCGTAGCTCCTATTTATTTATTAATTATGTATACAGTGTTCTGTCTGTATGCTTGTTGGCCAGAAGAGGGCACCAGATCTCATTACAGATGGTTGTGAACCACCATGAGGTTGCTGGAAATTGAACTCAGGACCTCTGGAAGAGCAGCCAAAATTTTCACTCCTTTAGGGCTGTATTCACTTACTTCCCCACAGGTTGATCTAATAAAATATGAATATCAACTCTGAGTTACATTTCTACATCCTAGAATCTAGTGAGGAACAATCTGGACCAAATCTAACCTCTTGTAGTTACCTAGATTTTAATGGAGATAACCTGACAAGAAGAGAACAAACTGCCAATTAGAACTAGGTATTTGCAATCATAAAAGTGGATAAAATCCTGTGTTATAAAATAGCATGTAAAGAGAACATATCATGTCAAAGTGACTGCAGGTACAATCTTTATGTACCTGAGACACACAGAGGAGGGACTAAATATAGACTTAATGAAGGATTTTTTAAGGGTATTTGGAGGAAAAATACAGTACAGATAGGTAACAGGCAAAATTGATATTTTTGTCCTATAAACCATTGAAGAGACATAGGTTGCATTCTGAATAAAATGGCAAAAGTAACTAGCAGCAATTTATATGGGGGAATGATATCATTTGACTTGCGATTCAAGCAAATAATTTTGGTTGTGCTCAGGAGAATTATGGTTCAAAGGGGCAAAACAAAAAGTTCACAAGTAGCCTAGAAAAGAAGTAATGGTAGCTTAACATGGGCCAGTGGTCCCTAGACTAGTCATGTCAACATACCCTGGGTCTTCCTCTAGCTTTTTGT
Organism: Alexandromys fortis; assembly: GCF_014885135.2. Lineage (NCBI taxonomy): Eukaryota > Metazoa > Chordata > Mammalia > Rodentia > Cricetidae > Alexandromys > Alexandromys fortis. Next base: position 486,552 of record NW_026067943.1, read on the forward strand.
ACTAGATATTGGTTATTGAAACAAGGCACAAAAGTCCAAGTTAAATTAAGTCTTCAGGAAAATGCCAGAATTCTACATTGTTCTGCAGCAATCACTCCAAGACCTTCTCAAATTTTAGTGTACTAAGAAATGGCATCTTATTACTATGTATTAAAGACAGAGATAGTGCATTGGCAGAGAATCATATGAGCCAAATACGAAAGAAGCATAGTTGTGAAATATCTTGGTGTTGTTTAGTTATTATTGATAATTTAACAAGTTTGGTCCAGTTGCTGTGCACTGAGATTTCTGGGCAGAAACATTAGGACAGGAATCATTTGAATTCTAGGTGTGTGCATTTACATACATTTTAAATAGAGTGGTCAGTTGAATTGGATACTGAAGCCTCATGTCTCCCTGTAACATCTCCTTAAATTCTTGTATCTACAGTGATATATTGCCCTCCTGGATTTCTGTACCCACAAAATAAAATTAGAAGATGATCTGTAGAGAATTAGGAACTATCCAGGGCAGCATTTTTAAAATTAGCTCAAGAAGAAAAGTGAATCCCTTCCATTTTCCCAAGACAAATTCCCCCAGCCTGTCATATGCTGTGGATCATCTAATAGAATATCTTAAGTGACTAACTATATTTTAATGAGCCTAGAAATGAAAATCATGCCCAATTTACTTGGAAAGACAAAGATGTTACAAGCATCTCCTATCCTTAGGTAGTACTTGGTATCTGATTTAATAGCTCACTGAGGGCCTGGGTTTCTTTAAAACAGCAGATATGGCTTTTTAATGGAAAAAGAACTAAAGACACTGAAGAGTTTGTCTCACATGAACACTGTCATAATTGCCTCTGCCTAATTTTCACCAATTAACTTAATTTTGATATATCCAGGCTCGAAAGTATATTAGCTGCTTATATTTCACCTCTTTCATAAAATTCAGATACCCATATCATATGCTATGCTGTTTATTTTCTCCTTTGTTTAAAATATAACAGGTATTTCTATTTAAAGTTCCAAACTTAACTTACTTTTTCAATCAATAATATTCTACTCTCTATATAAAGGAAATAAGTAGTTTTATTTTAAATTAATACTTAATGAAGAGTGGATGTTTAATTTGTTCTTTAGCTTTGTAGTTGTTATATTTAGAAGGTATGGCATGAGTGTTCAACATTTTTGAACACTTAAATAAAATTCATGCTAGAGAAGTGCACAGGTGATGGAGGAGGGTCATCTGTCTATTGGTTAATTAATAAAGAAAACTGCTTGGCCTGATAGGTCAAGAACATAGGAAGGTAGGGTAGACAGAACAGAATGCTGGGAAGAAGGCAATGAGGCAGACACCTCCGGCAGATGCCATGCCTCTCCTCTCTGAGATGGAAGCAGGTTAAGAATCTTCCTGGTAAGCTACCATCTTGTGGTGCTACACACACTAATAGAAATGGGTTAATCAAGATGTGAGAGTTAGTCAGTAAGAGGCTAGAGCTAATGGGCCAACAAATTCTGTGTAATTATTTTGGATAAAGCTGGCCGGGTGGCGGGAAGTAGCCCGCCACTCCTTCTACACACAGGTTAGTTACTCATAAAATCACTATGATGCTTTAAGTTTATGATTTTGTATAGGTCTTCATTTGTAGCTGTGCTAGGGTGTATACTGTCCATATGCTGAAATCTAGATTCTTCTGTAAAAGTTTCAAGCATACTAAACCCAGAAGAGTTGGAAAGTACAGTAAGTTAAGAGTTAATTATTCTAAGCATGTTGGAGAGTGATTAAAGCCCTGCAGTTTTATGGAAGCATTTTCCTCAGTCTAAGAAGGAGTTAAGTAGCTGGCATATTAAGAGTTGAACTGAGTGTTTCTTTGACTATTAAGACCAAATATCTAACAATAACTTAAAGAAAGGAGGTTGATATTTTGTTTCAAGGTTTGCCAGCATTTGGTTCATGTTCACTTCTAAGCCTACAGAAAATTTTGGGTATATATGTGGAGGAGGGATCACTATACCTCATGGTGAACAACAAGCAGAACAGGTAGACTACAGGAAGACACCCTGGGCAAGATATAAGCAACAAGGACATTCTTAATGACCCACTTCACTTAAGTAGGATTACTTCCAAAGCTTTATCCCATCTTAGAAGTGTCATTGTATTATGAATCCATTCAGAGATTGACCTATGCATCTGTCCTGTTCTTAGGAATTAATTATGTTTTTTAAGCTTTATTTTATTCATTTAGTATACAGTATTCTTCCTGCATGTATGCCTGCAGGCCAGAAGAGGGCACCAGCTCTTATTACTGATGTTTGTGAGCAACCAAGTGTTTGCTGGGAATTGAACTCAGGACCTTTGGAAGAGCAGTCAGTGCTCTTAACTGCTCAACTATCTCTCCAGCCCTGGGAATCAATTATGTTTTTAAGATACACTAAGAGTGGCACACAGTACTCTGGTTTACTAATCCATGAATCATTTCATAGTCCAGTTAAGTTAGCAATGAAAATTGACCATCACAGAGACCTATTTTATTTTACGAAATGAATCAAGATACTTCATTTAGGTGTGAAAACTAATCAATCCATGAAACATGTATTTTAATTGTATGAATTCATAAGAGTCATTTAAATCCAATAGAAATGTCATCATACTTTTAATATAAAAATTTATGTATCAGACATGATCAACAATATATGGTTGTGTAACTCATAAAGCATGTGGTTAAAATAAAAATTGTGGCAAATATTGAGCTTTTCTGAAGTAGTTTTGAGACAGAAATGAGTCAAGGTCTCATTAGCATAAGTCTGATTTCAAGTTTAAACAGAAATACACCCAAGTGTGATGGTATCAGTGTTTTGTTTCTAATGTGTTCTTGGTAACCTGTACTATGAGCTGTGAAGACAGACACATGCACTGGGTGAGTTTATGGAGGCTACATAACAAATATAATATATTGGGGGTCAGAATGAATTTTTTAAAATGGAAGATTTTTCTTAGGTTTGGGAATGTACTTGAGAAAACACATTTTTTTTTCATCTAAATGTATTTGTAACAAAAATGGTTAAAGAAAAAGAGCCTGTGAATTTGAGAGGAGTCAGAGGTAATATGAGCCTAGGAGAGCTAGAAAAAAGGGATAGGAAGGAAGAAGGATACAATTACAATTTAATTAAAAATAATCCCCAATTACTTGATTGGTAGATTTGGATGAGAATGGCCCCACTAGACTCATATGTGTGAATCCCTGGTCCCCAGGTGGTGGACTGTTTAGGAAGGATTACCAAGTGCAGCTTTCTGGAGGCAGTGTGTCACTAGAGAAGGGCTGTAAGATCTGGAACCTGATAAGACCCATGGAAGGAACAGAAAGCCAGAGTTTTATCTTTATGCCCTCATAATTTTGTTCATAAAACAGAACATCAGAAGCACTTCCATGCATCCATACTACTCTGTTTTCTAAATACCCGAGGAAGGGATGAAAAAAGAGAAGGGATGCCACTCATTCTAAACTATCCAGAGCAAGGGTTCTTTGGATGAATTATCAGGATCTGTAGTGTTAGGTTTGTTCAAGTAATTTTTTGTCTATAATATACAAATGAGACCTTGCCTACATATTTGAAGATAGTGAGAGTAAAACGATTTGGTAAGTACAAAATGGTTGTACTAACACTGATGTGAAATGACTCTATCTGTTGTTTAGCAATGCCTAATGCATGTAAAAGCAAGCAATGTTTACTCAGGAAAACAGTGGAATAAATAAAGTAATTTTACAGCTACACAGGTATACATCTTCCCCTAATCATAACTGTATCCTTGAGTGAAATAGTTAGCATCCTTTTTCTAAAGAATAAAAAAACCCTAGCTATCAGCTAAATTGAAACCTTGAATATAGAATATTTAGCAGTCATCCTTTGGATGAACCCAAAAAAGAATTTTCTTTGTCAGTGTCCCAGGCTTCAACACATTTTCTCCACTACTAGGACACAGTATGTGTGGCTTCATTGATGGCATGTGTGCTGAAATAGAAGTTTGCTAAATGTTTGGCAAATTTAGGAAAATACACGGAACTATTTGTCAGGGGCACTTGGCTCAAGCATACCTTGAATTGGAAACTAAGAGAATCTTCAAGACATAGCATCTGCTGGAAGACATTGAAATATGCTGAGATCTTAAGAACTTGACAATTAAATGGAATTTTAATATGACAGCAATGGTACATTATTGCTGGTGATAGGGTTAAGCATGCTAAGGCACTTGTTGCCAACCCTGATGACTTCAGTTTGATAACTTGTTTCTACCTGGTAGCAACAGAAAACCAACATCGTCAAATTTTCCCCTGACCTCTACCTCTACACATGTGCCCTGGTATGCTCTTCTGCACCTGTGCATGAATGAATATTCACACACACACACACGGGGAGAGAGAGAGAGAAAGAGAGAGAGAAGAGAAGAGAGAGAGAGAGAGATCCTTTAGGGCAATTTTTATTCCTTTATTCTTTGTGCCTATAAAAATTCCACAAAGCCACAGTGTAGTCCTTACAATTTCTGACTGCAAAGCTGCAATAGTGGAACAGCCAAAGCTCCTGGCTCAAGCGACAGCTTCCCCATCACCCATCGGCAAACACATCTTTTGGAGTCCAAGATGTTAGGTATTGGAGACTGTTTCTTATGGTGACTGGCAGAACACGAGAAACAGGTTTGTAAAAGTAATTTAATTGGCATTATAGGTGGTGTATACTCACTGTTTTGCTAAAGGTGACATCCCAGGCAAGTATCCTTCAGTGCCCACACACAGCTATCCTTTTAAAAGTCAAGTCCCTTCAGTTACCAGTTTAGCTAGCTCAGGAGACAAAGGCTAACTTTTCACAACCAAATGAAGATTCTGGTTATGAAAATTGTTTGTGTACTTTCCATCACTTTTGGTTTACCCCTTCAGCATACTAATGCCTTTGGTAAAAAGCCCATCTATGGGGAAATTCCAATTTCATTTGGTGGAGTGATTTTATTTCAACCAGTGAGCAAGCAGTTCTTCACAAAATCCAATTGTACCATGGATACCATAAAATCTATGGGAGAGAAAATAAGATAAATAAATATTATAAATAAAACATCAAGTCATAAAATCAATGAAGAAGGTATAAAAATATAGACTTACAGTATTATGCAGTTTTCATGCATTGGCTGCAGGGGATCTGTAATGAATTCTTTTCCAGCTCTAGTTTCTTTGCCTTCATTTTCCAAACAGACAGTGAAGAGATTTTCTATCTCATCTAATTGTGTTCATTCAACCTGAATGCTGACTGGGATCAGAGAGGCATCTGGAAGACTCTCTTTCTTCTCTCACTCTCTGTCTATGTCTCTCTCTCTCTCTCTCTCTCTCTCTCTCTCTCTTTCTCTCTCTCTCTCTCTCTTCCTTACACACACACACACACACATATATAAAACATACTATATATACACTATATATGTATATATAGTGTGTGTATTTTGGGGAATTCATGCACAAAATGTTAAAGTTGAAGACAGTGACTTGCTATAAGAATTGGGTGACATGTTCAAGGAAAAGAGAATCATTATGGGCTGTCTTGAAAAGGTTATTCCTAGCTACATCTTTGAAGATCTTGCGTTTGTGTTAGACAGATATCAGTGCCTTATGGCATTTGGGAAATGGGTGCTTTTCTGGGACTTTTATGAGTTTTCTCTGACTAAAGTGATGCTAGATGTAGTAAGAAAAAGCGGCCGGGCTGCATTCCACCCCCTGGCTAGCTTTACCCAAAATAATTACATGGAAACTGTATTCTTTTAAACACTGCCTGGCCCATTAGGACCAGACTCTTATTGGCTAGCTAGCTCTACATATTGATCTAACTTTTTTTTTTTTTTTTTTTTTTTTTTTTTTTTTTTTTTTTTTTTTTTTTT
>NW_026067943.1:492472-495825 GCF_014885135.2 Alexandromys fortis
GCTTTTTCGGGACAGGGTTTCTCTGTGGTTTTTGCAGCCTGTCCTGGAATTAGCTATTGTAGACCAGGCTGGTCTTGAACTTATAGAGATCCACCTGCCTCTGCCTCCCAAGCCATTTTTAATATTGTGTGTAGCACCACGAGCTGGCTTACCAGGAAAGCTATTAACCTGCGTCTGTCTGGAGTGGGAGAATAATGGTGACTGCCTGACTCAGCTTCTTTCTCCCAGCATTCGGTTCTGTTTACTCCGCCCACCTAAGGGTTGGCCTATCAAACGGGCCTAGGCAGTTTCTTTATTAATTAACCAATGTAAGCAACAGATTAGAAAGAAATCACTCCCACATCAGCTAGAACCAAGGCTAACCCCTCAAATGTTGAATTAAATCCAGGTTGTAAGGGTTCTTCATTTTCTCCAAAAGGAATGTGATGAGTAACATTTTTGAGTGATGAATTAAGTATGTGTTTTTCTATAGTTTACATCTATTTTCCTGGATGGTGAGCAGCCATTCAGGAGAGTGAGTTGAAGAATAATGTAACTTCAGGATGGGGTTGTCTGAAGATCTTCACTTGCTAGGAAGCTAAGAAAGGAGACTGGGCATGCATGGGTGGCCCTGAGAATCATACACTGGAGTGGATGCAAGAATAAGGATAAATTTCTAGAACATGATATTCATTCAAAAACAAGAACATTCCCAATGTGAGTGCCATTAGAGACCTCCTAACCTCACATACTAAAGATTTTGACTAACACACTCACAGCTGATAACTCCTAACTCTTTAATATTGATGAACTTATCACATTGTATACATACAGAACAATTTCATTAATGTGACATGAGGAGTTGGTGTTTTCTCCTCAAATGCCAAGGAGAAAGGGCATGATTTCATCAGTATGCAGGCACAAAACCTTATTTCTTCCATTTTGATATTCTCCAAGAAACTCAGACTAGAAACCAATGATAAGTACTCAAATTAAAGACAGGAGAAACTCTGGGATTAGAAAAAGATCCTCCGTCTCTGTGGGCTATTAAGGAAGGCAGTGTCAGCAATGAGACTTTGATATACTGAAGAATTTGAGATTAGGTTCTTAGAACGATGTCTTAAGCTATTTGGGGATCTGATCCGACACCACTGCCTTTTCAAATAATTGTTTTAGAAAATCGTGTGATGGTTCAGGAATGGAATAAATGAGAAATTGTGGCTGAATGTTGAACTTTTGACTTTAAAGTGAGTATATCCATGGTCTATTGCCCCAAGACATTCAAGATATACAATTCATCTGTAGTGGTCTGCTGGCCTCAAGGTATTCACTATGAGTATTTTCTAATTTGGAACATTACCTAAATTTGTAAAATTTAATATGCATAAAAACGTTAACATAGAGACAATATGATTCTACACACCAATAGTTGAAGAAATTATTTTTAGGCCCACAATGGTGTACCTCAAAAACTTAGGATACAGTGATATAACTGTTTAACTGTTAATATGAAGACCTCTTCTTGAGTTTTTAAAATTCTCTGTGTTTCTCAGATGATGTGAACTATTACAGAAGATACCAGAAGCATAAGACAGCATTTCCACTATTTGTTATATTTGTGATTTTAGTCAAACACATCATATAAAATGACTTTGTTACTGATTTCAAGTGCAGAATCTCCTGGTGTGTTTATGCTAGTCCATTCGGAACACTCCTTTGCTGCAGGCATCACGAAATGACCTTTTTGGCAGCATCAGCTCCCTTTTGAATTTGTGTGTCTTTCCCAAGTGCCATTATCTCATTAAGTCATTTACGTACAGAAAGAGAGAGGGTGCACTGAACACCAAAGCCTCTCAATTTGTTTTTTATATACTCTGCCTTTTTCAACAAATGCATTCAGAGAAAAACCTATATAAATAATTTAATTCAAGCCAGACATTTAATATTAGGGATGAGTGTTTTTAACAGGGCACATAGATGGAGTTTAAAAGCTGAACAATTTTGAAGTTCTCAATGACAAGAAGCTGGTTTCTGACACTTTTAGCTTCCTATGAAGGAAAGGTGCAAGGACAAAGAGTGGAGACAAAGGGATGCGTTGATGAATGGGATCAAGATGCATGATGTGAAAGCCACAAATAATAATAATACTAATAAAGATTTTATGTTGCTTTATGATAGTGTAGGAAAACCTTTTCTGACACCTGTTTTCATTGTCAAATTCTTCTAGGTCACACGGCATTACTTTGCTGATTACTTTGATATCAATATTTTATGTGTAGAATAGAGGGTGTATTGAGTGTTTATCCTGTAAATTTCCTTTAAAATGAAAGGTAAAAGAATGGATGTAATATGAAATTGGAATCAAGATACAAACCTAGGAATTAGCTTCAGCATTGATTCATTAGCTACCTTTATGGCAAAACTTCCCAATAGGCACAGTGACTTTTTTGATCTTATGTGTGGCATAGTCAATGTTCCACCTATAAAATTCATAGCAGAAGTTTGAGTTACAAATTCTTAGTTTAATCCTGGACCCATTCCTTAATAATTTTGTGATGTCAGGCAATTAATCTTTCTGTCCCTTTTTTCTTGTCTATAAAATGATTTATTGGAATGTTTAATGAGACAATCAATGTTAAATGATCAAACACTGTGTCAGAGAGCTTTTCCAATTAGGGTTTCTTGTTTGTTTTTTTTTTTTTTGTTGCTGATTTCAGTTGTAATAATCACTGAATGTGTGTCTTCAATGAAATGATGAGTCACTTGGGACCCTGAAGAAGTTTACAGGGCTCAGAAAATGGTTTCCTCATCACAGCTGTTATCATTTGTAAGCCATGGCATAAGTGATGGTATAAGAATCCTCAGAATGTTTGTGGTTAACCGGTAAAGAGGACCCTCTCCTCCTGTCTTTTAACACTAGGCATGTAATAAATAAGTGCCTCGTTTATATCTGATTTAAAAGGTATAAACAGAACATGGCCAGTCACTTTGTTCCACTTAGAGACCTCAGATATTCAAATAATTTAAATATTCAGGATCAATTTAGTAATCGACTTTCCAGTTTTCTGTTCAGGATCAGTTGAGGGTCAGTTTGGTAATTGACTTTCCAAAGTCACATTCACAAGCAAAAGGAGAGAGAGAGAGTATTTTATTACTGGTTTGATGGTGTGGAAATGTGTGTATACAGAAGTTTGTGTTGTTGTAGCCATGTGAGTATATGCGAGTGCATGTATGTATGCGCTCACATATACATGTATATTTACTGACAAACAAGGAATATTGCAACTTGGTAAAATCAACTTTAGTTTTTTTTTCTTTTTTTTAAATTTATTTATTAAATATTTCTGTCTCTTCCCCACCTCCGCCTCCCCTTT
>NW_026067943.1:498481-510899 GCF_014885135.2 Alexandromys fortis
TTTTATTAAGAATTTTTGCGTCGATATTCATGAGTGAGATAGGCCTGTAGTTCTCTTTCTTGGTTGGGTCTTTGTGTGGTTTTGGTATCAGGGTAACTGTAGCTTCATAAAAGGAATTTGGCAATGACTTTTCTGTTTCTATATTGTGAAATACCTTAAGGAGAATAGGTATTAGCTCTTCTTGGAAGTTCTGGTAGAATTCTGCATTGAAACCATCTGGTCCTGGGCTTTTTTTAGAAGGGAGATTTTTGATAACTGCTTCAAGTTCTTCGCGACTAACAGGTCTATTTAGCTCTTTCACCTGGTCTTGGTTTAGCTTTGGTATATGGTACTTATCTAAAAAAATGTCCATTTCTTTTGAATTTTCCAGTTTTGTGGCATACAGGCTCCTGTAGTAAGATCTAATGATTCTCTGAATTTCCTCTGTGTCTGTGGTACTATGGAATTATTGAAGGAGTTAGAGTGAAGGGATATTAATTGATATCTAGGTAATAAGCTATTAATAGTAGGATGCTAGGGGTGCAGCAGGAAAGTACATAATTTTTTGCTCTCAAGGAGATAATAGTCTAGTAGAGAGACAACCAACCCCCAAAATACACACTTAAGCTAACATCAAGGAACAGGAATATATATCCTATTATAGAAATCTCCAACTGGCAAAAATACAGAGAACAACTAACCACATTGTGCCGACCCCTACTGATACAACTGTAGTACACTGAAGTCTCAGGAAGCATAACAAGCAGAAGTAGATAGATTGTAAAAGTCAGAACATCTACTGCAAGGTAGTATTTCCACATAAGATAGGTAAACTGCACCCATAAAATCTGAACATGGTACCTTAAACACCACCTTTATAATGACTGCACAAGTAACAAACCAATGTGGATGGGTAACTCTCATTGATCCCACCACTAGATTAAGAGCTATAGGCAAGTAATGACTGCGGGGAGATGGAGGACCAGTATTTCCAAGGCATGAGCCCCTGATAGCTCATTCAGTCCCATGTGGTCAGATATAAGTACATAGACATGCAAACAACACTACATGAACCCAGGAAATGTATTACTGTACTTTAATTGATCAAAACCAGAAATATAAGCCATAATCTAACAGGGTGAACACATGTCTCTTGTCTGTTCTATGTGAGATACTCCTAACCCTCACCCCTAAATGCACCTCTATCTGGGCTATTTTTTGGCCTTAAATGCAATTAACAGAAGCAATTAAATTACTTAATATTTGCATACAATATAACTATAGTCATTGTCTGTGGAGTTTATATTTTGATTTTACTACCTCTGAGTGATATAATTTAGAACAAAATAATTGAACATGCTGAGCTTCCATCTCCTAATTTACAAAAGGGAAATAGTAAAATCAATCCAGTAATTATAATTTTGGAGAAAATTAACCAATGCATTTCAGTCATTTAGCACAGTTTTAGAATGTAAGCATCATAAAATTATAAGATTTTTATTTTATCAAGAAGGCTTCATCAGCACAGCGGAGTTCTTAGTGAACAGGAGGCATTCATTAATTTTTGATGAGTAAGTGTTACAAAGTGGGACTTCCTCTGGATATCAGGAAGGTTTATTCTTTTTAATGCCATGAGTTTGCTCACCAACATCTACAGCCATTGCATTAGTCTGTGCCATGCCAAGTGTGTATTCTTGGTCTCCTATGGGGAAACCATAGGAGCTATGGGAAAATGTTTTGTTCTGTAGTGCAGATTCCCATGAATGCCTAACCTAATAAACTCACAGAACAGATTTGCTGAAAGTAATCAGATGAGTTCTCATTTTTAACATACTTTAGCAAATTAGCCATTCTTTCCTAAATTTCTCAAAAGTAGGTAACTGGCTTTAATCATCAAACAGCTGGAGAAAAAGGGAAGCAATGAGTCCCTAGATAACCCCATGAAGATTATTAAGTGACTTGACTTAATCTCTACGCTCATTAACTTACTACTTACTGCTTTATTTTCAAAATATTTTCCCTTGGAAAGTCTCTAGAATAAAGATATCTTCATGTGAGGTGGCACATGTACAGGTACAGGTGTGGGTATGGGTATGACATTTGAGTCTAGGCATTTTCAAAGGCCAGAAGATAGTGTTGGATGTCCTGGAGATAAAGTTACAGACAGTTCTGAGTCACCATACTTAGGTGCTGGGAACCAAACTCAGATTCCCCAAGACATCATCAAATACTCTTAACTTCTGTGCTATTCCATCAGCCCTCTCTGAGGAATGTCGTATTGGACAACTCAAGGGTGGGCTTTAATGCCTGCCCCTTTGCCTTTTCTTGCATTACTTTCAATATTTATTTTGTACAAATGGGCCAGTTGACACAGACATTAAACATGCTAGGGGGGCTTCCACTCTGGGGGAGGAGGTAAATACATTTATCCTCTGATTACTTAAACATATTGCTGATGTTCTCTACCTTACTAGAAATAGATATTTTAATATCTCACTACTATTTGGTGTGCAATATGCTATATTTTCCTAATTGAATATGTATGAGTTAAAATATAAAATGTCATTATAAAGTAAGATTGACTGACTTTCTTGGCTAAGAAGATATGTCTTTCCTGCCATATATATCTGGGGGTGGGACACAACCAAAATCACTTGCCATTTCAGACAAGATGCTCTAATTTGACATATCAGTCACACTTTAATGCTTCCCAGACCACTTGCACTTCTAATGAACTGACTCTGTGTTTAGAGGTTCCCATAATCCTACTAGGTTCAGTAATTCTGACTAATTTGCATAATTCAAGAACGTACCATACTTGGACTCTAGTGGCAGTAGTAAGGGAGCCAAAAAATGTCCTTTCCTTCTCCCCATTTCGACTGACAGTCAAGCAGAGCACTGCATGTGTGTGAAGATATTGGATGCTCAGAAAGAGGCTAATACTGTTTCCAAAGTGGTGACTGTCAACACAGAATTGCGGAACACCAGATGGTAATGAGTTGTTTCTGTCAGGTCCATTGCTTTTATATCTCATCCTAGACTTAGTCTCAGGGGAACCAAAAGCAATCTCTATTGCATTTTCTTCTCCTGTAGAGGAGAGTCTACAGGACTCTGAATTCTTGGAGACATTATGAAACTCATCGAGTAATGAGTGCTAGTTTAGGCTACATTCTAACATAGAAAAGTATTAGTTTAGTATTCTAAAATACTAAAGTTGTCACTGTAAGAAGAAATCTGTCATTCACTTTATGGAGCTTAACTCTTGACCACAGTCCTCATCCCTCACATATCCTTGTTGGTTTGGTCTCTACACTCTTGGCTATACTGAAAACTCTGTGATATTATCACAAGTTCCCAGTAGGAAGATGCTATGGTCACATTTTGCATATTAAAATCCACCCCCCCCTTTTTTGCCTCATTTGCCAAATGTAACCACTCTCCTCATCTGGCGATTTTCTCTGAAGCTATTGCCCAACATAATCTGAACTTGGAGAAACCAACTGGGAGCCATCCCTCCAAAGGGATGAGTGGTGACAAACCAGTGTTTCATGTCATCGCAGCTGCTGTATACTGTATGGTGAACATTAAGATAGTGATGGGACATAAGTATGAATAAAGCCTGAATTATATAGTGTCTGTGTTCTTGGTGATGAAATCAGACATGTTTACGGAGTTCTTTTATTTCCAGTAACCACTCTTTTCTTGTGATTCAAATTTGTGTGTCATGAATGGTGAAATCAAGTATTAAAACCTGTAATCCATGGCATTTTAGATCTCTTGATGATTGAATTAACAATTTTGATTTTTGCAGACAGGTATTTTTTAGGTTCCTTGCTTGTTAAATTCTTAATTAATGTGGAAATACTAGCTCACCAGTAATAACCCTAGCAGTCAGGAATTGGATGCGGGAGGATTATCACGCTTTCAAGAACTCCTTTGTTTACTGAACGAGACTAACTCTATATCAAACAAACAAACATTCTTTTATTTAAATCTACATATATTAACTTGGAAATATGAGCAGGGCTAGCTTTAAAATCTGATTTATTTACTTGAAACGGCATAACATTCTCGTAAGTCCTCCTTTTGTTCCTAGGGTCACTTTTTATCATGAAAGAATGAATGTTGCTGCTGCCTAGAAATGCCCATTACGATGGTGACTGCTAAACATTAACTTGGCAGAATCTAGAATCACTTGGGAAACAAGCCTCTAGAGGGCAATGCCTGTTGGGATTATTTTGATTGCATTAAATGAAGTGTGAAAATAATCTTGCCATTCAACAGGACTCTTCCCTAGACAGTGGATACTTGTCTGGGTAACATAGAAAGCTCTTTAACTATAGGGGAAGGTAATATAACCAGCTGCTTTAAGCACCTGCTACCCTGCTGCCTTGACTTCCTTACCATGATGGACTGTACCTTAAATATGAACCAGAATAAACCCTTTCTCCCTTAAGTTGCTTCCGTTAGGTTGCTTTATCACAGCGACAAAAAAAAAAAAAAAAGAAGCTAAGACATCCGTCAGTACAGAAATTTAAAATCAGCTTTGATTTTTTTTTTCCCACCTGAGGGTTAATTGAAAACATGTTCTCAGCACGTATTTATACAGCTACCAAAACAGCCGGGGCAGGTTGCTGAAAGAACTTCAAGGTGAAAGTATCTTTCCTTTTTATTTTGTTTTCGTCTCTGGTAAGATAAAACTATAATTATGGCTTGAATGGAGAAAGAAGCTGCTAGGGAATATTTTTAGGTGTCATTTATTTAAAAAAAGACATCTAAGATCGGTACCAGCCATATGAAGGCATCCATTTGTTTGTTGAACAGGGGGTGTCACAATCTGTTGTGGCTCCTCAGAGTGTTGAGTTATGCATAGCGCACATTTCCTAATGCAAGAGAAGATGAAACCTGGTGTGCATGTACATCAGATAAACAATGGCTCATTTCTTCCATTGACAAATGTGCACATGCATAGCTATATTAAATAACTGACACACATGATTTATGCTGGCCATGGATCTTTCCTTCTTCTAGAACTTGTCATGAACCTCCAGCATTACATTTGTACTCAACATCAACTCCTTTAGGTTAATGTTCTTTTATTTCTTCCTTCCTTCTTTTCTTTTTTTTATTTCCCAACATTCATGGCTTTTCTTTTTCTTATCACCAAGACATTTGTCTCATTTGTACTTCAACCTGTTTAATAATTAGTTACCTTATAGTAGTAGCTCAGTGTTGTTATTTGAGTAGATGATGCCTTTAACAGGTCTGTGCATTATACACCTTGAAACAGTGGAAATTTTACAATGGGGAGCTCGTTTAAAGGTGGTAATTCAGTGAGTACACAGACCCTTGACAGAGTATCTTGCCTTGATCGTTTTCATAATTTTCTCTGTTTCCTGGCTACCATAAGACAAGCAGTTACACATGTCCACATACCCTTCTGGATTGATGTTCTGCTTCACCACAGCCAAAACAACAATGCCAGGTCCTCATGGGCTGAAAACATGAACCAAGATGAATCTTCCGTTGTGTGACCTATTACTGCCAGATATGTTATCATAAAAGAAAATTTCTGACATGCTTAGTAACTCAATGGATGTGTTAAATCTAGACACCATATTGGTCTGATAAACATTAAAATATTTAATTTCATAGATATCTGTAGCTCTATATGTATATATTTATGTATGCATAACCATATAGATATTGACCTATATCCCTCTGTGTAAGAAACAAATTACTATGATCTGTTTTCAGTATGAGGTATGTTTAGAATTCACCATAGTTAAAAGTAAGTGGAGGTCTGAGTTCTGAGGCAGGTGGTCCCTCTATCCCCTGGCTGGAAGCTGCCCCTGTTTTCTCAAAACTCTTAGGACTGGAAGTTTTTGGAGTCCGCTAAGCAACTGACACCACAATCAGAGGGCAGTCTCAAGCTCCAAATTTTTTATTCAATAAGGTTTAGAAACCTAAAACAGTAAGATGCATAATAGTGGAAGGGGACAATAACCAGCCTATGAAAGAAAAAGACAGGAACTTTCAGAGATCAGAGGACTTTTTAAAAAAACTGCTTTCTTGAGCCAAATTAGTATACTGACCATTAATGCCTCTTTGCTATGCTGGCATGCCTTTCTGTAGAATTATGTCTTACAAACTGCCTTGTAGCCTACCACTAGTCTCCTGAGTTTGCTACTATTTTCAACTTCTGTATAAATGTATACTAAAACATACCTATATATTCTTTACCTAAACCACAGAAGGTGATAGGTGCAAACTCACCTCTTAAGTCTTTAATATAGAGATAAAAATGCTGATATAACACGGGGCTACAATTATTATTCATATTCTATGAACTTTAGGATTTTTGCATGCTTCTCCTCTCTTTGAGACGACTGTTAGAGTAGGAGCTTAAGGAAACAGAATGTGTTTCCTGGGCAGTATGCATGCTGTGTTGGAAAAGCTCTAGCTCACTGAGATGAGCTCAGCACACCCTGATACTGTGTTAACTGGCACCCCCACAGGGCTTAAACAGCTTTATGCTGCTTCCCAGGGGGGCCACTGCCTTTTCCCTCTACGGAAGGCAAATTGTACAAAGGGAAGATGTTGTCATGAGACAACAAAAACGAGGTAGTTTTTTATAGTCAGAAATACCGTGTGATAGATAGTACAAAATCCATGTTAGAGGTTAACCTTGATGATAGATAGTACAAAATCCATGTCAGAGGTTAACCTTGATGAGTGTAGCGTGGAGTGAGGAAAAAGACATAGGGCTTGAAACTAAATGAGATAGAAAATTCTAGAATTTTTGGAAATAAGATTTTTCCAAATAAAGAAATACCTACTTGGGGTTAAAATAGTTCTTAAATGAATAACTATGTGAGTTTTGAAGGCAGTTGACTCATCTAGCCAGAGGTCTATCAATAGACAGAAACTTCCTATCAACATAAAGCTTCTTTCTGTTTTCTGTCAATCATCCCTTGTAACAAGGCTAATCACCTAGTTTTCAATATACTAGATTCAACTCAGCTGCTCTTGACACGTTAACAAACAAAGGATATTAGACACCTTTCTAATTGCTGCAATGAAATAGTTTACAAAAGCCACTTAATGGAAGAAGGAAGGGTTGGTTTGGGCTAAAAGCACCAATGGATACCATCCATCATGTGAGGGAGGTCATGCAGCAGGAGGCAACAGGTGACACTGCATCTATACTCAGGGAGCAGAGAGTGATGGATGCGTGGACTCTGCCTGATTTCTCCTTTTTGATTCACTTCAGAACACTAGCTCATGGAATGGTGCCACCCATAATTATAATGTGTCCTCACACTTCAATTAACCTAACCTAGAAAAGCCCTCACAGACACGCCTACACATTTGTTTCCATGGTGATTCTAAATCTTGTCAAGTTGGCAACCAAGATTAACTTTCACAGGGAGCGACACGTTATATCCTTTCGTTTCTGGATTTTTCTGCTTGCAATATATTTTTGAGATTCATCTCTATAGTTTCATGATTAGCGGTTTGTTCTTTGCCATTGTTAAGTGACATTATGTCTTATAATATATCCCAGTTTGTTTATACCCACTCCTCAACTGTTGGAAGTGCATGAAATTTTCAATTTTTGTTCACTGTGAATACATATATTTTAAATATACTTTTACAAGTCTTTTTATAAACATGTTTTCTCTTCTTCCTCCTCTTTTCTTCTTTCTTTCCTCCTCCTCCTCTTCCTCTTCTTTCTCATTTACTGTTTCTTTCATTCCCTCCTCTTCCTGCTTCTCCATGTATCCCCTCTCTCTCTGTGGTATATGCACCTGTGTGTATACACCCATGTATATACATGCAGATGCTAGAGGAGAATATTGAGTGATTTTATATCATTCTGTAGTGTATTTATTCCCTTGAAATATTGTCTCTCCCTAAATCTGAAGCTATCCAATGAGATCCTGGCATTTCCCTGTCTCTGCCTTCTCTGCCTGTTGGATACTGGTATTAAATGACACATATGTTTTTGCATGCTTTTATGTCTGGGTACTTGGAATTCAAACTCATATTCTTGGACTTGAATCCTTAAACAATGGACCATCTCCTCAAGCCCAGTATATATTGTGTTTTTCCTTTGCAATCACTTAGGCAACAAATTGCAGGGACTCAGGGCAACTTTATGCTTAACTCTATTAAAACCTTCTAAATTGTTACTAAAAATAGTCATATCATCCCCCAAAAGAATTCCAGAGAGTTCTTTCTCATAGCTTCTTCAGTTTTTGATGTTGTCAGCCTTTTTAATTTGTGTCTTATTCATGATTGTACATTTATATCTCATTTGAATTTAACTTGAAAGTTTGAAGATATCATATTAATATACTGCTCCCATACACTGATAACATTCTATTTGCATGTTGGATGTGTTTCCATTTTTTCTACATGTCTTCAAATTGTAGGGACACATCTTGTAGTTGAGATGAACTTGTATTGTTCTTAGTGCATTTGAGGTTACAGTAGGTTCCCATTTTCATAAAGAGGTCTGTCATTTTTATTAATACAGTCCATCAAAGCTTTTAATTTTTTTACTACCTTTCTGTCATGTCTTCTATTATTTAATTAAGTATTCTTTAGATTGATTTCAAGTTTCTTGGCTACAATGTTTTTAAGACTTTTATTTCATTATCCAATGTAAATTTATTGGTCTTTCTAAGGATAGTTATCTGCTCTTTAATTCATCACAGTTCATTCAGAGCTAATGTATTATTTAGATCATATGAGAATGGTAAAGAATAACTTCATTTAGCTTATCTCTATCCTATAAAATACGTAATCAACTATTTTTTCATATTATAGATTTCATAATAAGTTGAGTTTTTTCCACCCAGCATCCAGTTATATTTTCCTGTAATTAACAAAAAAAACCATGTTTTCTTCTTCTCTTCTTTATCATTTTACTTTATGATTCTTTGAACCAGAATAAAACTTACCTTAGTGTTTCATATAGGGAACTCTGTTGCCAGAAAACTATTCTGGCCTTAATTTGTCTGATAATTTAGTAGTTCTGTACTTTTTTGTATGCATCTGTACTGATTCCCCCAATAACCTAGGTCTAAAACAATGGGGAAAGATTCATCCCCTATGAATTGGAACATTACGGGATGATGGCCATTTGGTGGTAATGAGAAGTCTTTTTACTGCAATGCTATAAGGTTTTAAATATCAGCACAACATGGGCCTTTGCCTTTGCATTATTCCTCAAGTTCTCTCATTGCCTTGCTATGAACTATCTTGTCTATCTTGTGTGCTCTCTGTCATAATCATATGCTATAATCCTAACTTCTAGGGGTCTTTAGGGAACAATTATTCTTAAAAAAATTCACCGCGGTGGAATTGATTCTTCATGAGAAGAGGTATCTAATAATTCTTCCCTCTCTTCTCCTTCCTTCTTCCCCTGTGCCTTCCATGTAGGGACACAATGGGGAAGGCACACACTGGGGAGGGGACACACTGGGGAGGGGACACACTGTGGATGGGACACACTTGGGAAGGAACACACTGGGGAGGGGACACTGGGGAAGGAACACACTGTAGACAGGGTACATTGGGGAGGGGACACACTGGGGAGGAGACACACTAGGGAAGGGACAAACTGGAAAGAGGACACACTGTGGAGGAGACACACTGGGGAGGGGACATACTGTGGAGGAGACACACTGGGGAGGAGACACCTGGGGAGGGGACACATTGGGGAGGAGACACACTGGGGAAGGGACACAATGGGGCAGTAGCCTACTACAAAGAGGGAAGGAGACCCCTCTCTAGAACCTGAAAAAGACAAACAACTACAAAAATAACAACTCTCAGAGTAAACAAATCCACTACACAGAGGAAAGACCAAAGCAAGAAAGATTCTTCTTTCTAATGTTACAATATCAAAATGTCTATAAAATTTGAAGCAGTATAGTCCTAATATGATAGCAAACAGAGAGGAATTAGAATGCCTGGATACTAACCCATATAGTTGTAGTCCCTGAATTTTCACAAAGGTTCTAAGAACACACAATAGGGAAAGGACAGCCTTCAATGAAGGAAGTTGATAAGATTAATTATATATATGCAGAAAAATGAAACTAGACACCTCATCTCCCAGCAGATAGGAAGATTAAAACATGAGGTACAAAATTAACAGAGAAAAGCCTAGGGGCAAATACATCAGAACTTTAAAGTGGGCATGCATTTTCAGCACAGAATATCCAATACACAGGAAATAAGACAAATAAATAAATAATCAATCTGTATCAGTCTAAAGGGCTTCTGTGTAACAATGGAGATGGCAACAAATTGAAGGGACAACGTATAGGATGCTGTAAAATACTTGTTAACAGCTCAACCCACAAACAGTTAACAATCCAGAGCATACCAGGGACTCCAAAAACTCAATTCGAAGTAGCAAACAATCAAAGAACAAGCCGAAGCCAGCATTCTTGTTAAAAGGGGGCAATGACTCAGAATAGATGAAGGCACAGACATGGCCATCAGGGACACACAAAGATGATAAACATAATTAGTTATCAGAGAAATAAATACCTTCTAGTCACTAACAACATTGGCTTAATTTGCATTGTTTTTCCAATATTCCAATTTGAATTCATGTGGGTATTTACTGTTACATTTCTTTATCATTCAAGTTGTTAAAAAGTTCCACATTAAAGATTATAAATATCAAGCACATGGGAGACAGAGGCAAGCAGATATCTATGAGTTCTATGTGAGCCTGATCTACAAAGCGAGTTCCAGGACAGCCGGAGCTACCCTGAGAAACCCTGTCTCAAACAAACAAACAAACAAAATAAAACAAATAAAAAATGAAGTTCTCAATAATTCTGTTTGAAAAATATATATTAGGTTTATATTATCCATCCAAATGATTCCAATTAAATCTACTTTTCTATTTACCCATTTGTCTAACTAATATTTACATAGTGTAAATCTTTTAAGTGACTAAAATGTATCATTTTATATCTCTAACATAAGTATAAATTGAAAAAATTTTTAAAAGTTAAATTGTAGGTCTAGCAACTGTAATGAGGCTTATTTTCTATTTTCTAGGTATTTAATGTGCCAATTCTGCTTTTGTATTGATCATAATTATATTCCAATTATTTTTTTCATCAAATTCCCGGGTTTCCAAACTTCTTGGACATCACTATGTTAGGCAGCTACCAAAAAAATGTGAATGATTATTTCTGAGAAAACAAAGCTGTGAATGAATGGAGTGCCTATGCACTAGGAAAAGTGGGGCAGCAATCAGCGCATGAATAAGGACCACAGCTGAGCTGGAACAAATACGGAAGATCCAGCTGAAGTATGGCTACAATTGGACTGATTTGGCATTAGGTCCATTTTTGTAATGGCATTTGGACCCCATTTCACTTCTTCTGATACCCCGCTTCCACCTGCATTTGTCATCCCTGTTGCAGACTCCTGACAAACTCTTCATAAGAGTAACTTGTCATAGTGATCTGAATGGAAGCACGCAGATAATATGTCTTCTAGTCACAGTGGCTACAAGGGAACGGATTTTGTGTGTGACAACAGAGGCGAGGACAACCTACCTGATATTGTATATCCAAGATAACACCCAACAAATTAGAAGAGAAAAATAAGCCTTTCTAGGATCAAAGGGATTTGATTTTAACTCAGTATCAGATGGGATACTAGTGATAGCTTGGTGACCACAGCAAGTCATTGTGAAGGAACTCAGTTAAAGAGTTAAACACACATGAGCTCCTTCAGTCTGTGCTGCAAGTTCTAAGACAAGATGACCAGATTTAAATCTTACAGGAAAGGGCAGGGTCCCAACAAAGAATATTTGTTTTCTTCTGCACAGCCAGTCATTGCTGAGTCAGTGTGAGAACAGAGATGCTCTCATGTAATGAGCAAACACAGGAGAACAAAGCAGGGCCACATGTTTCCATTTTACTCCTAGAGACCACAGTGTTTGTGTTCCCAGTTGAAGGCACAGGATGAATACTTATTTCACAGATTCTACAGACTTGATTGGCCACTTTTCTGAGGTAGGCCTGCCCCATCATCTATCTTCTAATGGGGGCTTCTGGAGACAACCAACTTGAAATTGATCTTGTAGTTTGTCATGAGTGATATTCCAAAAATGTGTTTCAAGTAGGGCATTGACACCAGCAGAGTCCAACCCAGGTAAAACCAGCAATGGTTACAAGCGAACATTATGTGATATGTTGCAATGTTCCAAAAGAACATGTGGCTTATGGCCAGATACCCAAGCATGAGTTGCTTGTGGAACTCTGTTCAAGATGTATTTTCAAGAGTCTACCCTTAGGCTAAGATGGTTAAGTAAGTAACGGCATTTGCTTCCAAGCCTGAGGACCTGGATTTGATCCCTAGAACCTGCATGCTAAAAAAAAAAAAAAAAAAAAAA
>NW_026067943.1:511664-529511 GCF_014885135.2 Alexandromys fortis
CTTATTTAGCTTCTCTAAGAACCCGAATTATAGGCTCAATGTCCTTTATTTATGGCTAGAAACCAAATATGAGTGAGTACATCCCATGTTCCTCTTTTTGGGTCTGGCTTACCTCACTCAGGATGGTGTTTTCTATTTCTATCCATTTGCCTGCAAACTTCAAGAAGTCCTTGTTTTTTACTGCTGAGTAGTACTCTAATATGTATATATTCCACTCTCTTATATATGATTTCAGAGAACTGGAATAAAAGATAAGGAAAGAGACAAGATCGGCATTCATGTGTCTATGAGATATTAGTAGGATACAACAAGATAGGCTGATTGCAAGGTAGTTTGAGTGCTTGCACAAAATGAAACAAGAGTGTGTACGGGACAGCCACTCTCTAATTGGCATCCCTGATAGCAAGTAGTAGTCAGACTTGCCTGACTCTTTCTTAAGAGAAATGGTCCTTGTGCTATTATGACTGGAGTCAGATGAACTCTATTAGTAACTGCTGCTTCAGAGCGCTCATAGTGCCCTGGAGTCTTCCCATGTGCTCTAATTCCACATCAAAACCACAATGGAGAGAAACTGTGCTAGAGTCTGACTGACTGAAAAAGTCATGTGTTTAGGTGGTTGGGAATGATATGTTCTGGAAATATGTACCAGAAGGCGTTTAGAAAATTATAAACCTCTGTCATTTTGTATGGACTCTGATGACATGGCTCTTGAGTCATTTCCTGTTGCTGAGGTAGAATTCCCGAGACGGGAAGATGCATAGGAAAGTTTGTTTAGCTCATTCGGAAATGTATTGTTCGGAACCGGTAGGTACTTGTATCTAATAAGGGCCTCGTGTGTACTTGTAGCATGGTAAGAGAGTGCAGGTAAGCCAGAGAAATTTCCTTTTTATAACAAGTCACTCATTTGGTGAGAACCTATTATTTCATGGACTCATTTATTTGGCCACAAATTGACTCCTCTAAGCCAGTCATAAGGACAAAGTCTTTACAACCCAGTTGCCACTTAAAAATCCCTTTTATCTGTACATATCAGTACCCCATCATGGAAATTAACTTTTAACCTGAATTTTGGTGGATATGCTCAAGCCTTAGCAGGATCCTTTGCTGTTGGTAAGATGTGTAGCAACTTGGACACAACCCTGTCTAATACTTTTTTTTTTCATTTTTTTTTCTTTTTCCCCTGAAATATCTGTTCACTTGCCATTCTATTTTTTTCCCTATGACCTCTCTTCAAGGCCAAAAAGATTGGAACAGTCACTCCTCATCCATTGTACCAACTCCTTTGATTTATTCCATGATACCCAAATAGAAGCTTCTGGACTCTGAAAGAAACTGCTGGCAGCTAAGTAGCCTCTTGATTCAATCCTGATGACCAACATAATAAGTTTGATAAAACATGCACAAAAGCCTCATATGTGGAAGGCACAGCCATAGAATGAGGTGCAGTCACCTTAGAGACCTATTTTTAGATCAGCAAAGGTTTCAAAGGGTCCTTCAGGCTGTTAAGATTCTATATGTTAGGATTCACACTGAGATTTTCTTGAAAGACACCATGCTTTTGGAAACACATTGATGCCTTTTCTTCCAGAATCATGTCCAGATTTTCTTGTTTACATTTAGAACTTTTTCTCAGAGACCAGTAAATAACAAAAGCCTAAGCAGCCAGCAAATTTTGAATATGTTTATCACCATATCTGAGCAGGACACGTGATGGAATGAGAATCTACTGTTCTTTGCTCTTCTTGGCTTTGTCTTTTTCTGAGGTACAGTTTTGTGCAACGAGAATGAATCAGAACATCTAATTGGAATAAGAACTCAACACCACATTTAAGTTAAAAGAAAAGGACACATTGAAATTTGATTAGTCAGAAAAATCTCCAAAAACCGAAGGCAAAAAATTATTCTTTGTTTTAGCTAGGTTTAGCTGGTGATTTTTTAATCTTTTCACATAACTGTTTATATGTTTTGCAAACTTCAGTGACATGCCTAAGAAATGCATTGCACCCTTCTTCCACAAAACAGAGTCACTCTCTCTAATGTAGAATTATGTTCTTTCTCAACTGTTTTTATACATGGCTAATTGGCTAATTATTTTGTTCTGTGTGATGGAAGAGCTGCAGATTTTCAAAGTAAGCAAACCACAACCTAGGATACATCCAAAGATGTGCACACTGACTGCAAAGGGAGTTCTCCAGCCCTCCCTTCCACTCTTGCGTTTTACTATGGAGGAGTTGAAATCTTGAAATTTCATATGCTAATGACATTATATTGCTAAATATAAATGATAGAAAGTGAACTACGAATCCTCTCACTAGTTAAAGGAAACTTTTGTCTGTAAGCTTGTTTTTTTGCTGTAGTTTTAAATTGCATGCAGATGGTGCCAACTTAGAGACAGGCAGTATCATGGCAAGTAGTTTTAACAGTTTCCCTATTACTGTTCACTGCTATATGGAGATAATCTAGAGTGCCATTAGAAACACAACTTTCGCATCTAAAATTTATTTTATCTTTTAATGATATTTGTCTTGCACTTCTAAATTAAATCTGTTTATCTTTCCTTGAATTGCAAGATCAAAAATTAAAACTAAGCATTTCTATCTGAAGATGTATTTCTGTGTCTCTCTAACTGTAAATAGAAATATTTTGAAAAATATTATGTGGGATATGAAGTTTTCCCCTTCAGAAAATAAATCTTATTATTTCTTTTAAGTACTGAAGCCATAAAACTTCATTCTATTGACTAGAAAGTCATTTAATAGGTAACTATTTAACACACTGCCTAAATCTCCTACAGTTTTTGATTACTGTAAAATTTTTAACATACTATAATGCCAATAACTAACCATCTTACTTATTGTATATATTGATATATCATTCATTATAGGAATTTGCCATGTAAAATGCAATGCTGATTTATATAAGTAAATAGGAATTATGCCAAAAGTCTCATAAAATGTACTTAATAACATTATCTTCCTAATCTTAGGTTAAATAATGCTCTTGCTAAAGAGACATTCTCATAGCAACAAACATTTTGATGTTAATTGCCATTCATAGATTATTAATAGATTCCCCTTTATAAATGCCATATACTTGGTTAGCAATGTCAGGAGAAATAAAGCATATGGAAATATTTAGTGAAAAGATTTGAAGAGGAGAAGAAGCAGTTTAAAACCAAATCTACACAGGAAGTATTTGCAAGTCAGCACAGGTGAGGGTATCTCTCCAATGGTGTATGACAGTGGGAGTCCCAGAAAGATTGTTTTTTGATATGAAGCCTGGGATTGCCACTGAAATGCAAACACTGAATCAGAAGAAGCAGATAGAAGGGAACGTGGAGAGATTAAGGACAATGGGTTGTACTCAGAGGACTATTTCTTAAGTCAATCTAGAAACACAAGATGATGTTTTCCTTCAGAACAATCCAAGGCCTTTGGGTTGTCTTTTTAACAGAATTATAGAGGATGTGTGGTAACATACAGTTTTATCATGGCTACATAAGTATCTTCAATTTGGAGAAAGTATTCAACTATAAATTTATTTGCATACAACTCCTAGTTTGTCTTCCAAAGTGAGCGTAACTATGTCACCAACTCTTGACCCAAGCTGTAGAATTACCCATTGTTGAAGGGGCATGGTCGACTGGTAGTCAGAATTAACCAGACCAGCTCAAAAACAAGGAATATAATTTTAATAATTGGGATAAAGGGAGACTCACAAGACAGAGGTCCATCGAGAATCATGGGCAGCGGAAAAAGAGACAAAACGAGGGGCGGGAACCCAGTACCCAGGTGGTTTTTTTCTACTTCTCATGTAGATTAGGTCTTTCTTAGAGTATCATTGAAATATTTCTTTAAATAGGTATGAAAACAGACCAAGCAAAAATGATAAAAGATTGTCATAGCTTCATTGCATTGTCTTTTATTTCTAACTACAGACTTTAAATCTTCAGTAGTTTTACAGCAATACTGAGCAGAAAACAGAGGTTTAGATATTTGTTCCCACATACAGTGTCTTTTATAACAGTGCTCACACCAAAGTGTTACATTTTCACAGTGGATGATCTGGCATAGTCCAGTTACTCAAAGTCTATTTTACTATCCACTCTCAAAATTGTCCATTCATTGAATTTGGGTAACTCTATTTGTGAAATATTAGATTATTATGTTATTGTTGTATTTGAGTGTATACGAATAGTGATGTATACTATAGAACTTTGTGTCCGAAATAATGAAACTAAATATCCCATGGCTGCTGTGGGACCCCTCTGTATGCTGTGAATACCATCGGTTAATAAAGGAACTGCTTTGGGTCTATAACAGAGCTATAGGGGAACAGAACTAGGTGGGGAAAGCTAAACTGAATGCTGGGAGAAAGGAGATGGAGTCAGAGAGAAACCTTGTAGCCCTGCCAGAGACAGATGCTGGAACTTTATCGGTAAACCATAGCTTCATGGAGATACACAGAATACTAGAAATGGGTTAAATTAAGATATAAGAGTTAGTCTATAAGAAGTTAGAGCTAATGAGCTAAGCAGTGATTTAATTAATACAGTTTCTGTGTGTTTATTTCAGAACTAAGCAGCCAGGAACTAACTAGCAGCCTCCTCCTACACATGACCACGTTCTTAACTACTAAGGTGCCATTGGAATTCTGGGCTCTCTTTTCACCATATGTTATTCTGTAAAAACACTTAAAGAGACAAACAAAAAATTGTGCATATGTACTCATTACACATTTAATATCCTGATAAATTATTTGCTAATATTATATTAAACCTGATATTGTTTTCTTTTGGAAGATTTTATTAGTGATTATATGCATACATGTACATCTATTGAGATACACACACGTATGTGTGTGTATGTATCTGTATACAAGAATGGTATGTTCTGCAGGAGCATAAGAGTGTGTATGATCCATTAGATATGACCAATGTAAGTGCAGACAATCAGACTTGTGTGCACTGTGAACATTTAACTGTTGATCTCTAGCACCTAATGCTAACAGTTCTATAAATTAAATTGTCATAATTTTGTATTTAAAATCATGTCACAAAATCTCCAGTGACAGGGTTTCAAATACATGTCCCAACCTGAGCAACATATTGCCTCTTAGGTTAGAATATGGTTAGAAGCATATCTTTTTTAATGTGAACCTCGTGTCAAATATAAATATTCAGTTTAATGAAAAGAACATATTCTAGAATGTTTTCAGAAGCTCATTGACATCCTGTTTCGATTCTGTAGTATAGATGTGAATAAGACACCCTAAGTAGATCTGACTCTCTGCAGGTTGACACTTTGATATCCTAATCACCAACAAGATTATCAAAGTGATGCTAGTCAATCTGGAAAATACTCTATGTCATCACATACTTCAAAGCTGCATGTTAATGGAAATAAGTACACAATATATGACTAAAACCTCTGTTTTAACTGTGTTTTACATGTTTGCATCTAGGGATCCCTGCCAAAATTAGAAGCTGTGCTTTAAAACCCACAGGAATAAAGCCTGAAAATGTGTTTACTAAGAACTTGATGTTCACATTTAGGAAACATAGTCTCTGGGGCTGAGTGGGTTGATTATTGGCAGAGTATCTACAGAGCCTATAAGCAGCTCCAGGTTTGATTCCAAGCAGAAATAGAGAGAAAGACAGAAAACAGAGGGATGGAGAATACAGGATACTCCCACAAAGATATTTCTCCTTCTTATCTCCAAGTTCTCAAGCTGATCAAACTCATTAATGGAATAACTGAATATAAACATAAAGAATCTATTGCTAAGGGCACCACTGCTTTACCTGCCTCTTTTGGAATCTACACAGGTCTACATTTTAGGCAATATTTAAACCACTCTTTTTGCCAAGCAGGGAATTTGTCAATTTTGGTTACAAAATTGTGAGTCTAATGGAAAAGTAAGAACCAGACCTGAACCAAATTCTGCATCAGGGTCATGTCGTTTTTTGCTGTTTCATTCCAGTGTGATCCTTGTCATCATGTGCCCTTATTTTATTCTTATGAGACTCCTGTGTGCTATGTGGCCAGTGACTGTGTCTTATGATTTACATAGGTTTATAGGTAGTTTTATACTGAGTTAGGGATTCACAAAAGTCGTATAAGTAATATGGAAAGAAATAGATTCCTAACAGCTGCATCAGCATTGGAAAAGTCCTTAGTGATGAAGATCTGCTCTTTTCTCTCTGAGGTTCCTCTACTCAGATAAAGAGCTTCTGCCTTTGTGTCAATAGTGAAATTACACGTGAATTTATAAGAGAATTTCATTTCCATGATCTATGAACATGATCATGTCTGCATGGTAAGGGAATGACTAATTTTAAAAAGTTAATCTTTTTGGAGATAGATACAGACTCTAATAGGACCAGTGATTGAAACAATGTTACTCAGGGCCATCTGATGCCCACTTTGGTGACTAATGGAAAGAATCCAAATGAAAGCACAAACTATTTTATTCCAGATTAATATGATGATTTCAAAAATGGAAGGTACATTCAAATATACTATGGATTGATAATTGTGAGTGAATCTGAGGAGTGATGTGAATATTCTCCTAGAATAATAATAATTTGACATTTTTTCATTTACATGCAAAACGAAGACTATAAACTGATTTCCTTTAAACATGGTCTTTCAAAAGTCTCATCACTGACCCTGTGAGTACTTAGATTATTCCAAGAGTCTATAATGCAATTTTTTGAAAATAAATCTGCCGTAAAAGTTGTTCTCCTAGATTCATGACCAGGAAATTCCAAGGATGAATGCCTTTTCATTCAATTAAGGAATTTTAAGGCGATTCCAGATAAATGTGGAATCACTATCAAAAGTAACTTCTTCCTTTTAAAATCAGAAGGTGTTTTCTTGGGCAATTATTCGATGGACTACTTCTCTGTATGGGTTAGCAGATTTAATATAGGTTGGGAGCCAAGAATGACAAAAATACCTGAGATACAGCCAATGAGGTTGGAAGCCATGACTGACAGACTGTTATGGACACCTGACTAGTATGTAACAATTGGATGTATCACAACCTGATTTATGCAGATGAGAAAACTGAGACTCAGTGTGATGTTGTTGAAAATGGAAAAGCCTGCAGGTGTGGTTCTGGTAAATGAATATCTAATCCATACCCCTCACCATCTATCTTTACTTATGCCCTTGTTTTTAAGGTGCAGTGTCAGTTGTATTCTTAAGGAAGCAATATTGATATTTACATTCCTATTTCAAAAACACTGTAGCTTTGAAAATAAATAGGAAAGAAATTACTTGAACCAATGCCAAGGAAAAATAATTCTCTCAATTATTGTACATTGTAAATTTTGATCATTGGAGATAACATCTAAGCCTTCTTTATTCAGAGGATTCTCTGTTTTATTTCTTACTTTTCAAAAAAGGCAGTTTATTTTGCTTTAAAATAACTTCACAACCAAAATATAATGTTTCAACATTAGTAACTTTATAATGGAATCAGTTACAACTTAAGTTAACTCTTATTGTCAAATTTTTGGTTGCTATAGGAATATATCATGTTTTTTATCCATCAGTATTTAGTTAATTAATGTACAAAATAGAGTTATTTTAACACAAATTGTATTTTACAAAAGCAAAACACAGCTTAGACTCAGGCAATTCAAGTGTTAGCTGCAGTGCTGAACTTCCTGGTGGAACTGGAAAGAAATGGAAGAACATGGGGACTGACCATTGCAAGGGAACCTCCCTAGTTGAGGAGTCACAAAGAGCACTAAGCACTGTCCCATTAGGGCTGAGGAGAAAGAACATGGGAACAGTGCAGAAAAAAGAACCAAAGCACTCATCTTGCTGCTAATTTGGACATGGCTAGTAAAGGTTCCACCAAAATGATACTCAAAGAGCACATGCAGATGAGACTACTTCCTCATTTCCTTTCCCTTTTCAGGTATAGAAGTACCTGAAAATAGGAAATAACAATGGAGGTCTTACCTCTATAAACCCTTGGGCTCCATAACGCTCTCAAGACTTTGACCTTCTGTTCCTTTCTCTGCAACTGTGTAATAACCCACTCATAACTTAGACACTGTGGGGAATTCAAGGAAACTTTTCCTTTCAACAACTGTGTCAGCCGGACAGTGACTTTTGATTCCATCCTTGGGTGGGTTAAGCTGTCCCATAACCCTGTCATCCTCTGAGGTACTGGAAGACTTGAAATTGAGTCCAGCACTTACCACCAAATACTGATAGTGGTACCGATTGCATCGGTTCTTCCATCACCCTTGTGACAAAGACAAGAGATTATATTTCAGCTAAAATGTCTAGTTTGGAAATGAATATTTCACACCCCAACTGTGTGTGAAGCTGATAATATTCTTGGTGTATGCTTTAGGGATATCTTTGTTCAAGACACTCTTAGTTAATGGTAGCATGATTATTAAATTATAGAGCAGATTTCTCAAATTTTCAGAGATCCATTCCATTGAAATCCTTGGATGTAAATATTTTCCTTATATTTCTACACTAAACTAAAGCTCTAGGATTTTTTCCAAAATTGCTATATTTACTTTTCATCTAAAGACATGACAGAATTTTAAATTCATTTTGAGTCATCTTAAGGTAGAGGGTGTTGTAAAAGTTATTTTGAGTATAACAGACAAAACTTCATCATTGTCACTAAGGATTATAAAGTTTTAAACAGAAAAATAGAGTGGGGTGCCTTAGGAGATGCCATAGTCACTCAGGTACTTGCTTTTTAAGCCTGTGGGCCTGAGTTTGATACTCAAAGTACAAATAAAAAAGCAAGATGGTCACATGCACTTGTAATTCTATTGCTGGAGAGTCAGACACCCATGACCAAGCAGCAAGGCCTACTCCAATATCTCTAGGCGAGGAGAAATTGTCTCAAGAAGCAAGTTGGGTGTTTACTGAAGAACAGTAACTAAGCTTTTCCTCTGGCTTTTGTCCATGTGTATTTACATGAAGACACACCATACATATAATATATATATATATATATATATGTATATGTATATGTATATTAAAGACAGCATGTGGAAGAGAAATTAATGTCTTTAAGCACAATTTTCCAGAAAAATGTATAATGAATGCTATTATAATATTTAAACATTTGAGATTAGTAATAAAATTTAATCTAGTATATGTATTAGCTTCCTCCCAACAAAATATTGCAGTAAAGAGAAGTTTGTTTTTGATATAACATAAAATGTCATTGTCTGTAATTAATTTGGGTGGTGGACTAATTCCATACTTCTAATTTCTGAAAAACTTGGAGAGATTTATTATTAAAGCAGACTCCCCTTTCTAATAGGTGATAAAACTGCCTTCTGCATAAATTTTCCACTGATAGTTTTTACTTTTCATGCCTCAAAACATGGAGAATAAAAATCTAAATGAATCTGTTTTCCTAAATTTGGGAGATTATGGACATCTCTTTCTCCTCAAGTTTCTTCTCATTCATAGATCTTTCTAGTTGCAATTGCTTTATATACGTGAATATATGGTGTCTTGCCTTGGCTTGACTAAAATCAGCCTCTCTTTCTTTTACACAGATTTGAAGTCTAGCAACAGATTTCCAATGGTAATGCCATTTTTTTAAAAAAATCAGCTAGTGTCTTAATTACAGTTTATATTGCTGTGAAGAGACACCATGACCACAGAAACTCTTATAAAATAAAAGATTTAATCAGATGGCTTACAGTTTCCTAGGTTTAGGCCATTATCATCATGGAGAAGCATCGTGGCATGCAGTCAGGCATGGTGCTGGAGAAAAAGCCAAGAGTGAAGAAGGAGATGTATCTTGGACCTCAGGCAGAGATGAAGTGAGGCAATGGTCATATCTTGAGCGTAGGAGACCTCAAGCCCACCCAGGAAGTGACAGGCTTCCTCCAAAAAGACCCTACCTACTCCAACAAAGCCACAATTCTAATAGTGTCACTATGGGGCCAATTACTTTCAAACTACTACAGCTACATTTCCTCTTTTAACTTTACTCTTTATACCTTTTAATCTGAGTTTAGAAATTGTGAGGCCGGTCCCATTATTCTGGCATCCCAAAGCCATGCTTGCTTTTCCATAATATCCACATTGTCCTCTCATTTGTCCAGTATTGCTTTTGTGTGTCATAGATACACATTTTCACGAGGTGGGGTTTGAGTCACAATGGATTTTATTGCCCTTGAGCTTTTCTAAGCAGATTCTTGAAAAGGAAATTACTTACTGATCTTGCTTTATTGAAGCATATGTTTGCTAGGTTTCTTTAAATGGCCTTTGTCTGGTGGGTGCAGTTCACATATTGAAATTTCCTATAAAGATTAGATGGGCAATCCATTTACCTTGAAAAGTTTGCTGTGGTAGTGATGGTTGTATATCAAACAAGAAAGTTCCTTAATGTATATGCCACAGACAACACTGTCGGTAGATAGGTCAGATACAAAGTGAGCGTTTTTGAATGTGTTATTTTAATGTATTCTGAAATCTGATAATCAGAGTCTGGGTATTTGCTGTACCTGTCACTCATGCCTCAGGAAATCCTGTGTATTAAAGGATTACCCTAATTGTTTCTCTGAGCCCTCCTCCGCCCTTGTAAGAATCAGGAGTTAGGCACCTCATCAAGGCTAAGTTTTCTTACTTTTTAAAGATTTATTTTTTAAAGTTTTGCAGGTACGGCTGTTTTACTTTTATACATTTGTATATGCACCACATGGATGCAATACTCTCAGAGGTCAGAAGAGGGCATCACATGTCCCTGGACCTAGAGTTATAGGTGGTTTGTGAGCCACCCTACTGGTGCTGAAAATGGAACCTGGTCTTCTGCAAGAGTAAAGTTTTCTTGACAATTGAACAACCAATCTAACCCCAGTTTTCTTATTTTGTAAATGAGCTCACATTGCCCTTATTCAAAATTAAATCAGTGACTCAGGAGATGGCTGGAGAGCACATTTCAAAGTGACAGATACTTCAGATTTTCGTTCTTCAAAGACTTGAAGTTCTTGTCAAATAGATCTTTCACTTCCTTGGTCAGGGTTACCCCAAGATATTTTATGCTCTTTGTGGCTACCGTGAAAGGTGATGCTTCTGTGATTTCCCTCTGTTTCCTTATCCTTAGTGTATAGGAAGGCAACTGATTTTTTGGAGTTGATCTTGTATCCAGCCACGCTACTAAAGGTGTTTATCAGCTGTAGGAGTTCTTTGGTAGAATTTTTGGGGTCGCTTATGTATACTATCATGTCATCTGCAAATAACGAAAGCTTAACTTCTTCCTTTCCAATACGAATCCCCTTGATCCCCTTATGTTGTCTTATTGCTATTGCTAGAACTTCAAGCACTATATTGAAGAGGTATGGAGAGAGTGGACATCCTTGTCTTGTTCCTGATTTTAGTGGGATGGCTTTGAGTTTTTCTCCATTTAATTTAATGTTAGCTGTCGGTTTGCTGTAGATAGCTTTTATTATATTTAGGTATGACCCTTGTATCCCTATTCTCTCCAAGACCTTTATCATAAAGGGGTGTTGAATTTTGTCGAATGCTTTTTCCGCATCTAATGAAATGATCATATGGTTTTTTTCTTTCAGTCTATTTATATGGTGGATTACATTGATAGATTTGCGTATGTTGAACCAGCCCTGCATCTCTGGGATGAAGCCTACTTGATCATAATGGATAATTTTTCTGATGTGTTCTTGAATTCGGTTTGCCAGTATTTTATTGAGAATTTTTGCGTCGATATTCATGAGTGAGATAGGCCTGTAATTCTCTTTCTTGGTTGGGTCTTTGTGTGGTTTTGGTATCAGGGTAACTGTAGCTTCATAAAAGGAATTTGGCAATGACTTTTCTGTTTCTATATTGTGAAATACGTTAAGGAGTATAGGTATTAGCTCTTCTTGGAAGTTCTGGTAGAATTCTGCGTTGAACCCATCTGGTCCTGGGCTTTTTTTGGAAGGGAGATTTTTGATAACAGTTTCTAGTTCTTCGCGACTAACAGGTCTATTTAGATCATTCACCTGGTCTTGGTTTAGCTTTGGTATATGGTACTTATCTAAAAAAATGTCCATTTCTTTTGCATTTTCCAGTTTTGTGGCATACAGGCTTTTATAGTAAGATCTAATGATTCTCTGGATTTCCTCTGTGTCTGTGGTTATGTCCCCCCTTTCATTTCTGATTTTATTTATTTGCGTGTTCTCTCTCTGTTGTTTAGTTAGTTTGGATAGGGGTTTGTCGATCTTGTTGATTTTCTCCAAGAACCAACTTTTTGTTTCATTGATTCTTTGGACTGTTTTCTGTGTTTCTATTTTGTTGATTTCTGCCCTCAGTTTGATTATTTCCAGTCTTCTACTCCTTCTGGGCACCTCTGCTTCTTTTTTTTCTAAAGCTTTCAGGTGTGCCATTAAGTCCCCAATGTATGCTTTCTCTGTTTTCTTTAAGTGGGCACTTAGTGCTATGAACTTTCCTCTTAGCACTGCTTTCATCGTGTCCCATAGGTTTGAGTATGTTGTCTCTTTATTTTCATTAAATTCAAGGAAGACTTTAATTTCTTTCTTAATTTCTTCCTTGACCCAGGTGTGGTTCAGTAGTTGACTGTTCAGTTTCCATGAGTTTGTCGGCTTTCTGGGGGTAGCATAGTTGTTGCCATCTAACTTTAATCCGTGGTGATCTGATAAGACACAGGTGGACACTGATATTCTTTTGTATCTGTGGAGGTTTCCTTTGTTTCCGAGTATATGGTCAATTTTTGAGAAGGTTCCATGCGTAGCTTATTTCCTCATATAGTTAATCTGTGTTCACTTGGCCTTTGCCATGCTTTGACTTAACAAAACTTTTCCTTGTATGATTTCTAAAGATAATAATCTTTCATTAACTTAGCATGATGATGACTTCCCTCCCCCATAGTCTCACAAATAATTCTCAAGGTACA
Organism: Alexandromys fortis; assembly: GCF_014885135.2. Taxonomy (NCBI): domain Eukaryota; kingdom Metazoa; phylum Chordata; class Mammalia; order Rodentia; family Cricetidae; genus Alexandromys; species Alexandromys fortis. Next base: position 524,583 of record NW_026067943.1, read on the forward strand.
AATTGATAAAATAAACAGTACAAAAGGTTCCTGATAATATTAAAAACAGTCTGAATACCTAATAAATACTGAGTCTCAGAGAGAACAAGGTTACCATTAGTGGTATAAAAAGTTGTTTCACATGAGAACTGAAATGAGTGTATTGGAAAGCCCAAAACAAAATGACAGCTGTTATGATAAAATACAGAATTTTGAGATTTTGTCTAGAACTAAAATTCTTTATATGCAAAATATCAAGCCTCTAAATCCATACTTAAACCACTTAAAGTTATGGAAAAATATAATTTGAATAATATTTTAGGAAGTCAGAACACTGAAAGACAGACATAGTGTGCCCATTTTCTATGAAAATGATAGCAATATTAATTTTAGTGTTTCCTAGGAAATTAAACGCTGCAGTGTTCTTTAGAGGTAGTTAATAGCCTTAGGTAATACTTTCTATCTGAAAATTAATAGTGTTGTGAACATGATGAGATCTATATAATAATTAAATCATTGAACAACTTGAAACAAGATTATGCCAAGTTTCTACTGCATGCATTTTCATATGTTCTAAAAATATATGTTCCACATTAAATATGCAACGAGTTTGAACATGTGTGGACAAAAGACTATTTTGCATTTCTAAAATGCAACCAAAATCCCAAATCATATCCTCCTTGTCAAATGTATTCAATATATTACTATACAACATTATTAATGTTCTCTATATCTGGCTAATTTAATGCATGTCAGAATAAGGTTGCATGCATAAACTCCTGGAAAGCGGTATTTATATACTGGGACAGTTCAAACTGTAAAAACTAAGCACAGGGAAATCTTGAGTTGTCACCAAGCCCTGTCATAGTTCATATACTTTCTACCTTGCTGCCATTAGCATCCTGAATTACCCAAATAACAGCAGACCAATTACATGTCATTAGCATTACTTTGACCCAGTTCTCTTCCAAACTTATGTAGTAAGCACTTTAACCCTCATAGTGCCTCAAACCCTGCCAGAATTACCCATATATGAAAATGTAAATAGATATTGAGTTGAAATGTAGGTGAAAGTGTCCTTCTGCTACTGTTAACAGCAGTTTCTAGGACTTGGTTCAAGAACTCAATTTCCTCATAAGCCTGATTACATTTAAAACAAGTGACCAACTATGGCTGTCAACTGTCCCATTAGAAAACAGGACAATTTACCCTTGCTGGAATTCTATAATCTGCTTTTATTTTTTCATCTGTCCATTCATTTCAAAGAACTGCATTTATGGCTCTATTTTGTCTGCCATATGGTATGGCTAATGAATTATATATAAAAGCATCTGCAGAGTCCCTCTCAATTACCTCTTTTTCACCCAAACCCAGGCCAATGTATTTAATTACAAAAGTCAAATCTGAATTCAGCTACTTAAAGATCCTTACAGTTAAGTCTCAAATATACTTAGCTCTCCTATGCTTTCTCACCTAAAATCTAACTTGCTGAATTAACTCATATTTAAAGAATGACTAAATTATATCACTAATATGCAGACATGAAGACCTTTGCAACAACCATAATGCAAAGACTAGCGTGAAAGATTATCTTATGTCTAACTTGATTGGATTTAAAGATCTAATTCTTGTGTATTTGAATATTTGCCTACCTATTCTTTTTAAATACTTACTTGTTTTTCATTTATTTTATTGAGCTATAAATTTTTTATGCTCTCCTCCCTTCCTTTCCCTTCCCCTTATATCTTTTCTATGGCCCTTATGCTCCCAATTGAATCAGAAGGTCTTATATTTTTCTACTTCCCATGTAGATCCATGTATGTCTCTCTTAGGGCCCTTAATATTGTCTAAGTTCTCTGGGATTGTGAATTGTAGGCTAGTTTTCTTGGCTTTATGTCTAAAAGCCACCTTTTATGATTGCATATGATATTTGTCTTTCTGGATCTGTGTTACCTCACTCAATATGATGTTTTCTAGCTCCATCCCTTTGCCTGCAAATTTCAAAATGCCATTATTTTTTTCTGCTATGTAGTACTCCATTGTGTAAATGTAACACATTTTCCTTATCCATTTTTCAGTCAAGGGGCATTTAGGTTGTTCCAGGTTCTGGCTATGACAAACAATGCTGTCATGAACATAGTTGAGCACATGTCCTTGTGGTATGGTTGATTGGTATATACCCAAAAGTGCTTGTTATTGCTGTGTCTTGAGGCAGATTGTTTCCTAATTTTCTGAGAAATCACCATACTGATATCCAAAGGGGGTGTCACAGCTTGCATTCCTACCAGCAATGCAGGAGTGTTTCCCTTTACCCCACAACATCTCCAGAATAAGTTGTTATCAGTGTTTTTGATCTTGGCCATTCTTATGGGTGTAAGATGGAATCTCAGAGTTGTTTTGATTTGCATTTCTCTGATGGCTAAGGATGCTGAGCATTTCCTTAAGTGTCTTTCAACCAGTTTAGATTCCTTTGTTGAGAGTTCTCTGTTTAGGTCTCTACTCCATATTTATTGAATTATTTGCTCTTTTGATGACCAATTTCTCAGGTTCTTTGTATATTTTGGAGATCATTCCTCTGTCTGATGTGGAGTTAGTGAAGATCTTTTCCCATTCTGTAGGCTACCGTTTTGTTTTGTTGATTGTGTCCTTTGCTTTACAGAAGTTTTTCAGTTTCAGGAGGTCTCAACTGTTTCTCTCAATGTCTGTGCTACTGAGGTTATATTTAGGAAGTGGTCTCCTGAGCCAATGTGTTCAAATGCACTTCCCACTTTGTCTTCTATGAGGTTCAGTGTGGTTGGCTTTATGTTGAGGTCTTTGATCCATTTAGACTTGAGTTTTGTGCATGGTGATAAATATGGATCTATTTTCATTCTTTTACATGTTAATATCCAGCCATGTCTGCACCATTTGTTAAATATTCTTTCTTTTTTCCATTTTATATTTTGTGCTTCTTTGTCAAAAATCAGGTGTTCATAGGTGTGTTAATCAATATTCGGGTCTTTGATTTGGTTCCAATGGTCCTCCTGTTTGTTTTTATGACAATACCATGCTGTTTTCAGTACTGAAGCTCTGTAGTAGAGTTTGAAGTCAGGAATTGTGATACCTCCAGAAGTTCCTTTATTGTACAGGATTGTTTTTTGCTTACATGTTTTTATAAGCACCTTGTGCATGCAGTGACTGTAGTGGTCAGAAGAGGACATCAGATCCGTTGGACGTTCTGTACAAGAACAACTAGTAGGCTTAATCACTGAGCAATCTCTCCAGCTTCAACTTAATTGAGAGCATATTTCACAGCGTATCTAGGAAGGTGTTTCCAGAAAACTTAACTGAAGAAAAAACAGTCCTTTATAAGCATGACTTCATGCAATGATTTAGGGTACAGTGTTGAATACAAAAGAGAAGGAGAGCTGAACACCACAATTCATCTCTATCTGCTTCCTAACTCTAGATGCAGTGTAAACAACTGCCTTCTTCCCTCCCCTCCCATGATGGGTAATGCACGGGTACTATGAGCTGAAAGAGACTCTTTTTTCCTTAAGTGACTTCGTCTGGTATTCTGCCACAGTCCGTAGAAAATTAATACAGTCAGTCTGGGACTTAAGTAAAATAAAAGATAGCAGCAATACCTGAAGATCAAACCTAAGCTTAGAAAAAAATGGTTCACAAGTGGCATTAGGCACCCATAGCAGGAAAAGCACTGTTTAGTGTCGTGTTTTATAATGTCTCTGCACCTCTTCAGTTCTTCTATTTTGTTTATTATAGTTTGTCCATATCTTATTCCTTTGCCATGACTAAACAAAGAAAAATAATGATGAATACATGACCTAATATTTAAAGATTAATAAGTTAAAATGTGATTAAAAGTATATATATAATAAATGTGTAGATTTACAAAGCAAAGATTAAAAACAAATCTTTAATTCTGAGAAATAAAATGACTAAACTTTTGAAAATGGATAATTAATCATGAATTGGTTGTGCACACATGAACTCACACAGGATTGCTCTTATTATTTCCATTCATATGAGCAGTAAGTGGAAGCAATCCAGTTATCAACGAGCAAACAGATAAGCAATTTACCATATATCATTAATGTAATAATACTCAACAACATAAAGAAATAACATGGATGAATCTTACTAATGTAATACTGAGAGAAGGAAGATGTGGAGAGTTCATATTGCTCAGTTTTGTTTGCATGAAGCTATAAAGGCAATTCTAGTCTAGAATAATCTAGACAGGTTCTGTTATTGGAGTGGCTGGGACGAAAGGTGGACTGACGATAAGTTCAATGAAAAGCCAGGACATAAAAAAGTCCTTCGTGTTCACTATAGTGGTATGTGTGATTGCTAGCATATAGTAAAAACACATGGAATATTATATACTTGAAGTATACATTAGGCTTCCATAAACTACAGTTTAATTAACTTATTTTTAAGATATAGTTTAGTTTTATTTAATGTGAATGAGTATTTTGCCTGCATGAACAGATGCCCAACATGTGTATGCAGAGCCCCCAGAAAACCAGAAGAGGGCGACAGAACCCCAGAAATTGGGGTTATAGTTGGTTCTGTTTTGCTATTTGGGTGCTGGGTATCAAAACCAGATTTCTGGAAGAGCAACCAATGCTCTTAACTATTGAGCCATCTCTTAAATTCTGCTTACTAATACTTTTTAATGAGGGTCTGGAGAAGCAATTCAGTAGTAGATTGTTTCTTTAGGATGCTTGTAGCCTTGAAATCAATCCTTAGGAACTCAAAAGAAAACATATTTTAAATCAGTGCATTACCTACATTTTATTTTTAATCATAACATTATTGTTATTATTATTATTATTATTATTATTATTATTATTATTATATTTGTGTGTGCATGTGCATGTGTGTGTGAGATGATTAGATAGATAGATAGATAGATAGATAGATAGATAGATAGATAGATAGATAGAT
>NW_026067943.1:529920-543956 GCF_014885135.2 Alexandromys fortis
CATACTCAGATGTTATGCTAATACATTCAGTGGTTGAGGATACTGGCTACTCTTTTAGAAGGTTGAGGTTTGATTCTTAGCACTCATATGACACCCTAAACCCCTGTCTCAGGAAGATTCAATGCCTAATTCTGGTCTTTCTGGCCCTGAGTACATGTGTTACCCATGCAAACGTGTGTGTGTGTGTGAGTGTGTGTGTGCGTCATAATAAGAACTAGACAAAAAGAGGCCAGAGGGAGTATAAGGGGTGGGGACAAGCGAGAAGTTGTAGGGAGTAAAGGGAAAGGAAAACAATGTAATTATATTTTAATCTGAAAATAAATTAAAATTTTAAAAACAAGGTCGATAATAATTGAGAAAAACACCCGAAGATGACCTTTTGACTCCAAATACATTTTCTGCCCAGAAAACACAAATAACACACACCCTAAACATTTTAAGCTATCTTTCATATATTGTTTACATAAAGCGTATTTTTGTAGGAAATGACAATATAATACACTATCAAATGCAGTTGGCTTGCCTTTACAGTAATTGCCTAACTCTTATTCTACTGTGAAAGTCATTATTAGCAAAGTATATTTTGGTGCTAACATCATTCTAATTTGTGAAAAACAGAAAGAGAACATTTTCTGCATCTAGCACATATTATTTAGTAAACATCTATCAGAGAAGGTTCCTGCCACTAGATAATGAATTTTTTCTAAAAGTTATAGTTAGCTTTCCAGTCCAGGATAAATCAGACAGGGGAACTGCTAAAAAGCCCTTTGCAAACACTCCTGTGTGGGGAGGATATGTTTAATCCTGAATGTGAGCTTGAGGACAGCCAGGGAGCCATGGAAAATTTTACTTGCCTAGAATTTTGGAAAAGTCCCATTTTCTGTTGGGATGCATTAGGAAATCCTGTACCTCAGTCCAGTGAAACTGGTCAGTTACTGTGAGTGGAATTATCTGAACTTGGTAAAGGAACATTTTATAGACAGGCAGATGTTGAATTAGGAGCGGCAGGGCTGCGTCCCCGGCACCCGGCCGCCCGCATGGCTAGTTTATACCCAGAAATAATTACACGGAAACTGTATTCTTTCAAACACTGCCTGGCCTGGCTAGGTCCAGTTTCTTATTGGCTAGCTCTTACATATTGTTCTAACCCATTTCTAATATTCTGTGTAGCCCATGAGCTGGCTTACCAGAGAGGATCTTAACCTGCGTCTGTCTGGAGTGGGAGCATCATGGAGACTCCCTCACTCAGCTTCTTTCTCCCAGAATTCTCTTCTGTATACTCCGCCTACCTAATTTTCTATCCAATAAAATGGGCCAAGGCAGTTTCTTTATTAATAAGAAATCACTCCCACATCAGGCAGAAATGATTGCTCTATTTTATACTTCCTTTCCCTACCTCTGTCTGTTTTTAAATTCACTTCAGGTCATCATCACGAGGACGTCTGCTGAGACTGATGAGGATCTATATTGGAATGTAAGGTGACTGCTGATTGACTGTTGGCTGTTGGGTGTTCTCCTTAAGGAGGTGAGGGATGTACTGAATTAAATTGTCAGAGATCATCTCTATGGCACTCTGAAGAGACTCAGTGTCCCACTTATATATACAATCAAGACTCCCTTTCTTTGTAATTTTTCCTATCTCTACTCAACGATCCTCCTTTGTTGTCACTGCTGCTTAGTCCAACTGGGGCTTCTCTGCAACTCCTTTCATTAGGCTTGGTGGTCAACACCTCTTAACTCTCAGTGCTTCTAAAAGAACAGCATACTTTCCCTTGTGTTGACATTCAAACCCACAGAAAACACCTATCTCCACTCTAGTCTGCTGATAACTAGGTTAGTTATCTCCTGAAGATGATTTGCCTGCTCTGCCTCCCACCTTGAGTTTTTAGTCCTCCTTATGCTCAGGCCTACTTTACGTATAATCTGATCCTTTCTTAATGAATTACATTCTGGGATTTTATCGTTTCCAGGTCTAAGTGATTATTTCTCTTTTGCTATGTACATACTTGCATATATGCTGTGTGTGTGTGTGTGTGTGTGTACAACTGTGGAAAACAGAGCCTTGGAGTTAGAGTTACCTTGCAGTTTGTTGTGAGCAGCCCAATGTGGATTTTGGAATTTGGAACTGACCTCAGGTCCCTTGGCAGAGAAGGAAGCTCTTTAAACCGCTGAGCTTTTTCTTGGTCTTGTACCCCATGCTTACCGTCCTTATCATTCTTTTCTACCCATGTCTTGACCTTTTTCATTAACCTGTTTCTTGTTTGGGCTTCTTTCTGCTCTCCTCATACCAGGAGTGCTCCGGTGTAATGGAGTAGACATGTATGATGAAGCTGTCATAAATACAATTGTTTTTGTGGTTGTCCAAGGCAAAAGACAGTGCTAAATGAGAAGCTGAGGCTTGGGCCAATAGCCAGTCTCTAATACTAACAGCACTTTTGTTGAGGAAGTATTCCAGTTTGAGGGAAATTAAAACTAGAGCCAAATATTCTTAGATCCAAGAGACAGAGCCAGCCCTTTCGAGAAAATGACAACTACAAATAACACTTGGGAAATAAAGTCAAAGAATGAGGATGAGTGTGCTCTGAATCAAAATTGTGGGACTAGGAAGTCAGGTGAGTCTACAAAGATCCTGCTGTGTCTAAGAACTTTAGCTCAGATCCCCACCACCCAGCATTCAGATAAAAAAACTCCACCTGTTGTTGCTCACATCCGTAAGCCCAGTGCTAGGAGCAGAGGCAGGAGGCTATCTGGAGCTCTCTAACAAGCAGCCTGGCTCACTGCTGAGCTCTAGGATCAGTGAAAGACTGTTTCACAAAACACATGTACATGGGCTTTATTTTGGTATTGTCACATCTTATGACAAAAATGTCTTCAAAATTTTGACAAAATCCTTAAAATGTTTATTCCTTTTCAATATTTGGTATAGTTTTTCAATAAAACTGTATGGACATAACTAAAACTTAATAAGGTGGAGAATGATAGTGGAAGCCACCCAATGTCTAACTTTGACCTTCACACACAGCTCTATACATGCATACACATGCATGCACTACATACATATTCTCACATACAAATCTGAATCCTTGTTATCTCACAACACCTGTGATTAAGGCTCTCTAATAATTTATTAAGAGAAAATAAGTAAGTGTCAGGGTTGATACAAGAAAATCTAGTCCTTTTTATTTTCCCATATTATAATGATTACACATTTCTTTAATAATTGAGAAGGCCTCAGCTAATTATTAGTAGATCCGCTTATATGTGAGCTCTTTACTCTAAAAATAACTAACATTTTGTGAAAAAAAGAAAAGAGATGGAAGAGTGAAATCATATTTTCAAACAGTAATGAAATATATATGTAATATATTCCATATAAGGATATGTATGTGCATATATATGTGCATATATATGTGTGTGTGTATGTGTATATATATACACTTATATTGTGTATTTAAACAAGTCAATCAGACTAAATGATCTTGCCTTTTGTATCTAACACCCAAATATTCTAGTGTAAGTTTTTTATTTTTTAGCTTTACTATTTTCTGTAACTTTTTGCTTCATTCTGCTTCTTTACTTGCTGTAGTCCATACATAGAATAAAGATGGCCTGAGGTGGAAAAAATTAATCTGAAATTTAAAAATATCCTCTTGGGTAACATATTTAGAGCTTTCCTCCAAAGGACTAAAGATAAGAAGGCTATAATATGTTCTTGATCCACCCTGAGCTGAACTCTCCAGCCGGGCTGGCCTTTATAAATACTCCTATCACAAGCTGCCTATTTGCTTATTTTCTGCTTTTTGAACACTTATTCTCATTTAGCACTGAGAACCCTGTTGAGCTCCATTCGATTTGCTGACATTGCTGCTTAGTAGGCCTTTGGAGGGATACGTGAAAAACAGCAAAACGGCTGTTTACGTTTCATATCACTCCCTACCTGAATTAGAGGCTTGTTGGCCATGACGATATTTACAGGGCTCACATTTTCTGCTACTGTGGTCACTGTCATCTTAGCAATTGCATTCTTCTCAGGGCAGTGAACCAGCTAACTACAACATCTCCTCAGTATCTATTTTGAGAGTGACTCATTTGTGATGGTAGAAAATGGGATTTATCTATAAAAATGGACAACTGAATTGTCACCTTCCCCTTGGGTGTTTTTCTAATTATAATTTGTTCTGTGCAGTGTCAGGAAATGAGAGAATAAAAAAATCAGACTCTCTTGTGTGTCTCTGAAGCAAGCAGGTTCAACACATCCTGGGAACATAGGAAAACTGGCCTAGGAATAGCTCAGAAATAGCAACCACCCCCTTGTGAAGATGTGCCATTTGAACCCATGAGGTTGAGACGGCCTTTAGACTTACCTGAACTTGAGTAATGATGAGTCCAGTGATTTCTATTTCCAAATAGGCTGGTTCTGGTACTTGCAGATTTGAAAGGGTCTCTATATGCTGTCCCTTACCATAATCACACAAAGTTCTTAATGTCAGTAGCCAATGGGAATCAGTCACAGAACGCTGAAACAGAGTGAGATGGAAACTAGGGACCACTGATCACAGAGGAAACTTGGGATTTGTGGTCAGGTGACAAAGACTGCTGAGCCATTTGACATGCCTAGACATTGTTATGCCATCTTGTTTGTCAATGTGTTCTTTCACAGATACTCTTTCACTGGCACTTAGACTAGGGAGGAAGGAGATAGACTGGCTTTGTTAGCATTAACATTATATGGAACCTTAAATTACCCATGATAGACACAGAAAAAAACATCCCAGGAAATTGTTTGGGATATCTTATATTTTCTGACTGCCCTTTCTGTTTCCTTTCATCTACGCTTCTTTTTTATCTTTCTCCACTGTCAATATTTTCGTTTTCTACTGTCATTTATCATTCTTTATTTGTCACAATTCTTACTCATTGCTGTGCACACACACACACATACACACATACACACACATACACATACTTTCATCACGACAAATAAACTAAGTTTGCTAATAAATGTATTTGTTTAAAGACTAAACTTATTTGTCAATAAAGACAAATGTTTAGTGGTTTTGGGCATTGTGCTATTTGTAAAATCGGTGTGATGTGAGATTCCCCTCTGCGTGCTGTGAATAAAGAAACTGTCTTGGCCTGTTGAGAGGGCAGAACGTAGGTATTCAGGAAAAGCTAAACTGAATGCTGAGAGGAAGAAGGCAGAATCAAGAGAGAAACCATGGAGCCTCTGCTGGAGACAGACCTGCTGAAACTTTGCTGGTAGGTCACAACCTTGTGATGATGCACAGATTAATGGAGATGGGTTAAATTAATATGTAAGATCTAGCAAATAAGAAGGTAGAGCTAAGAGGCCAAGTAGTGTTTTAAATAATATGATTTCTGTGTGATTATTTCTGGAGTCTGGCCGGCTGGAAAACAAACACTAGTGGCTCTTCATACAACATCGGTGGTTTCTGGTTCTCTTCCAAGATCCATAGCTTACTGATCATTGACTAAGTTTCTGGGACAAGTCATAATGTCCCTGTTGTTGACTGGATTTTAAATCCAATTAAAGAGGTATTGGTTACTGACAAGGTATGTACGACACTACTTCATTGTTACTATGCATTATGGTTATTATGCCATGATGGTCATTGTTGTGGTTCATTGTCATCATAACTAGATAGGACAGTTGCTGTTTTCCTCCATTGGACACTTGCATGGAAACATCTAGTATCATACAAGGCTCATCCTCTGGGTTCTCTAAAATGTGTAGATTTTTAGCACACAGAGGATTTGTCATGGGTTTTAGAACTAATGTCATATCTTTCTTGTAGGCTTTGGGTAGCAAACCTGTAGTTCTATGAGGCTAATGGCTCTGGTATGGGCATGTGTTGGTAGAGGCTGCAAGCTAGTTCCCAGCCACTTAGCTCTAAAATAATCACACAGAAACTGCGTTAATTAAATCACTGCTTGGCCTATTAGCTCTAACTTCTTATTGGCTAACTCTTACATATTAATTTAACTTATTTCTTTTAATCTGTGTATCACCACGTTGCAGTGGCTTACTGGCTAAAGTTCCACCTGGTCCAGTGGGGCTACATGGCTTCTCTCTGGCTCCACCTCCTTTCTCCTAGCATTCAGTTTAGTTTACCCCACCTACCCAAGTTCTTACCTATCAACAGGCCAAGACAGTTTCTTTATTCATGAATGGTAATCACAGCATACAGAGGGAAATAGCACATCAGGCATGGGAAGTTGGGAGCCTTTCTTTGGTAACTGTTATCAGACTGTCTTCCTGGTGGCTCTAAGCATCAGGATGCCTCAGCATTTGTCAGCAGCCAGTGTTGTAGCTCCTGATCACACAGGCTTGGCAGATCTCTGGAAAGCTTCCAGCAATGAGAGCTTGCAATTTTTCTCTTTCTGTCTCTTTACTGCCTTTTATCCTTCTTGAGTGCCAGTTTCGCTGCTTACATCTAGACTTCTGTAAGCCCCCTTATTCCTGCCACTGTAACTTTGCCATTCATCTTCCTCTCTTGCTGTAGCTATTGCTGCTGCTGCTGTTCCTTTCTGTCATGACACCCACCAGCCCAGCAACCTCTTCTGCAGCTGACTCTGTAGGACACTGCTCTGCCCCTTGCACAGCTTGTGAAGCTGTTCTGTTACTCATCCTACTTCACTGTCTCTATTGCCACTGCCCTCCCATGGTCTCTGTTGCTTCTTTCTTCATGGTAACAGATCAGGAAAGTACAAGGGAAGCCTTTTTATGGGGCCTAGTGTTGTCATACTGGAAGAGGCAGCATAGGAGATGGTCTCTCTACTACTTCAGAAACCGAGCTGAACAGGCTGCTTATACAGCCATAGAAACGGTGTTTGCATCAATCACAGCAAGCCTCTTATGCAAATGAAAGTTTACATTTACACCTATAGAGATCTGTTTATTGACATGGGTCAACTGATGTGGTTAGAGAGCCGACTGAGCATAGACGGGATCTGCCTAATTCGTGTGGATCCACTTATCACCACTGCAGAGGAAGGTAATAGACAATGTGGATCTAACCCTAAAGGCTTTGCTGCTTCCATGAGGTTAGCCAATGCATGCTGACTACAAATTTAGTCCTACAAATAAATTAATATTTCATTACACTGTTTTCTGTACTCATGCTATTTGTTAAATTCCAGGTAGCTGATTTCTGGAACAGTATTATTTCCCTCAACTCATATGTGTATGTGTGTGAACTCTTTGTGTGTGTGCGTGTGTGTTTGTGTGTGTGTATGTGTGCATATTTCCCATGTGTGGGCATAGACACACGTGTTTATGTATATGTAGAGTCAAGGGTATTGAATCCCTAGAACTGGACTTACAAGCATTTGAAAGTTGCCATATGGTGTAGGTGGAATTTTCACTGGTCCACAACCTCACAAAAAGGAGACTGATTATTAATTAAAAAACTCAGCTTACAGCTTAGGCTTGTACCACTAACTCTTCTAACTTAAATTAACCCATCTAATCTATATGTTGCCATGTGGCTCCTGGGCTTTACCTCTCCTCCTGCATCTTCTGAGTCCTCTTTGTCTGGCTGGTGACCTTTTCTTTCTTCTTTCCAGAGCCTCTCTGTCCTCAGAAGTCCCACCTGACCTATTCCTGCCTAGCTAATGGCCATTCATCTCTTACTAAGCCAATTGCAGTCACACATTTTCATACATTGTAAAGGAGTATTTCAAAATAGTGTGAGATGGGAACTGAACCATGGTCCTCTGTAAGAGCAGCAAGTGCTCATAAACAAAAATATTTCTCCAAACCTTGAATTATGGTGTTTTAATTGCTGATAAAGAAAAATAAGTGATCTAACTTTTCAATAAATAGAGAAATATTACGATAAGAGAAATGGAGTTCAATAACTTCATTATGTTTCCTTTAAACTAAAGTTAGAAGTAAATGGTGTTTGTATTACTCATTTACTTACTTACTGACCGGGTCTTGCAGTACAGATAGAAATGGCCTTATGTTCACCATACCCTCATTTCTGCCTCCTGTGTGGTGGGTTTGTAGGTGTGGACCATGAGAGCGAGCTCCATGGATGCATCTGAAACTTGCTCAGTACAAAGCATTTTAGAATTATCTTTGGCACAAGGTCGAATTCTTTTGGTGACCTGTTGTAGATACTGATAGAAAAGATCCTGACAAGCAGGGCGGTGGTGGCTAAATCCCAGCACTCTTGAGGCAGAGGCAGGTGGATCTCTGTGAGTTCGAGGCCAGCCTGGTCTACAAGAGCTAGTTCCAGGACAGGAACCAAAAGCTATGGAGAAACCCTGTCTCGAAAATAAAAAAAAAAAAAAAAGAAGAGAAAAGAAAAAATCCTGGCACCATAAAGGTCATGTCACTATGCCCCTGGCTTTCACTCCTAGAATTTATTCATTGAAGTAACAGCATTGTTCAGAGTCATTATAAGGTATTCACGGCATTAGCATCATCTGTTTCTTGTTATACACTTGGAGCTCAATAAGAATAGACTGCTAGCTATTTACTTCCATGCAGATATTTTGATTATTGGTTTAGCCGCCCTCAAACATCAACTTTATCTGCTTGGCAGTTCCTAGCCTATAGCTGCATTCTTCAAGTAAATGCCCACCTTCTGGGATACTACCAAAAGATGGCTGCTTTCTCCTTTTAAGTATTTTTTAATTTGTTTTCTTTATTTTAAAAATGTATTCCCGGGAAGTTTTGTACATGTATACAATGAAATATGATCCTGTCTACCCATCCTATTTCTCCTTTCCATCTCCCCCAAAATTTCCTTACCCAACATGTCTCACTCTAAAATTCATGTTCCTTTGCTTTTCATTATTTTTATTGTTAGAACCCACTAAGCCCAGTCAGCATTGTCCACGTGTGCACAAGTGTGTTATCTTTTCCTTTCTGTTATTTCTCTATTTGATATTTTTAGTTCCCAAGAGATTAACAAAATGTCAAAACATTAGACTTTTCAAAGATCTCTCTTTGCAACTAGGTACGAATCAAGAGGCTACGTTGGAAAATGACACATAGGTCAAACATTGTGTGGGAGATGGGCGGTGTCTGAGAATAAATAACAGCTCTATAGGGGTACAATTCTGTCTTTTCCACATCCCCAGTTTCATTGCCTATAATATCCATAGTCACTGATGCATCAACCGAAGTTTAGGACTTTGAATAACACTGATGGTAAAATGTGTGGATCAGGATGACAAAGTAGAAATGCAGAACATGATTACTTAAGAGCCAGTGTTGCCATGCCAGCTATGAACTGTGACCTTATCTACTATGTGACAGCAAATATACAGCTGATCTTTGGGATTTTCTATTTGTTCAACCAAACTAGTTCATAATCCTAAATCAATATTCCTAAAGAGCCACTAAAATGGGGCAAACTACTACAGAAAGGGGATAATAGCTTGACAGAACATTCTGTGGTTTGGGGAGTTAAGTGTCAATGATATAAACCATGAGCATTTAGTGTTTCTTGGAAACTCTACGATGTTGTGAGTTTAGATAAATCGTTCTTCCTCTCTAAGGATAATTTATCTCTACAAAGAAAAATATCTGAATCAGTTATCAGAAGGATCCCATCCTTGGTCCTTCCTAATGTCTTAATCTTTTCGCATTCCACTTGTAACCTCAGGTCTAAAAGACAAGGCCAGAAAGAGGACAGAGCACCAAAGTCTAGCCAAGACCTCCCTTTAATCAGAACCTGTGCATCATAAAGGAGGTTGTACCTCTTTTTCAATTTTTTTTGCAAATACAGCTAGTCTAGTTGTGATGGAGAACATTCCCTGTCTCCCTCACACTCTAAGGGGAGCAGTCAAGCAGAAATGCAATTACATGTTTAAAAAAAGTAGCAATCACAGTCATTGGAAGATTATGTGGTGGCAGGAGATATGATAGCCAAAGTTGAGACTGCAGGATCTGGGGAAAAAGTGTTGAAAGGGAGAAATTCGAGAACAAATTAACATTTCTAAAAAAGAGAACATACTGGATTATTCTAGCTTGAAAATTTGCAATGGAGCTTTATGCTCCTCTCTCTCTCTCTCTCTCTCTCTCTCTCTCTCTCTCTCTCTCTCTCTCTCTCTCTGTGTGTGTGTGTGTGGTCTGTTTGTCTGCCTGTCTTTCTCTCCCTCCCTTTTTGTGACCTTCTGTCTCTTTCTGCCTGTCTCTTTCTCTTTCTGTTCTCTCTCCTACACACACACACACACACACACACACAGATCTGAATTTGTTGGCTAATAGTGTGTGATTTTTTGGATAAGGCTTTGCACAGCCAAAAGTGCTATCACTTGGACTTTATACCCATTTAAATGCTTATCTTTGCAGCTAGGAGCTAAGGAGTAAGACAAAGAGAAAAAATAGCTGGGCATATGCTAAACTTTGTTTTATTCACCAGTACCTGTGATCTGCAAATGACAAAGATCTTTTCATCAAAGTGATCGAATTCTCTGTTGCTAGGAGCAGTAGGGAGTGGCCTACTTTGGGCCTGTAAAGAGACAGTGAGAACCCTTTGCTGCAGACCTTGGTGGCACAATCAATGATTCCCTTTCTAATTGAATTCTTGCTGAATGATGTCTGTAGTTAGTGAAGGCATTTCTTAGGGAGTTATTACACTAGAGGTATTTGAGATCTAGTAGCTCTTGAGCTTGCTGTTCTTCCAGGAGTATAATAATGTTTGTTAGAAAGATTGTGTTTATTTATTAGGAAGAGTAGTTATCATAACATAAGAATCCAAATGAATTTAGATGAGAATTTTATTCTACTGTGTTGCCACATACTCTTCTCTGGATATTAATAAAATGGAAGCATAGATTCCACTCTCAAGCCAGACAAGTTTGTCTAATTTTCTTTTTTTAAGCGAATCCCAGGTCTTCATTACTCTACATATGCATTTTTGTCGTTTTTTCTTCACTGAGAGAGACATGCCATTTGCTCTGTGGCTGGAGGAAATCTAACTTCTATATCAAGATCAGCTTAAGTAATAACTGTCCCTTGTATCTTTTACAAACACTCAACCTTCATTCATTCATTATTCCAGTCTCTGTGATTCTTTCTATTCTGTAAAACTGTACTTCCTACTGGGAGGTTTCTGGACAGGAGCAACCATAATATTAACATAAACATTCTTGTGGGAAGATGAAATTCAGTCAAATATTGCATTGAAAGCTATGTTCCTCTCCGCATACAGAATAACAACAGCACATTCTCTCAAGGAGCTACTGATACATCTTTTTTTTTTTTTTTTTTTTTCAATTTTAAAAGAATTTAATTGCAAAAACACTTTTAGCTTACACTCAGAATCGCCGAACAGCTCAACCTCCTGTCTTGTAGTGTTTTGTGCATGAATATTTTAATTCTTACGACAACAGTAGAGATACTACACAGAACGACTGTGCTTTTTTTGTTGTTGTTGTTTGACTTCTTGATACATGAAATTCCAATCAGCCCTCCCTGCCTCTGGCTCGCTGATGAGTTAAGCAGAGCTGAAAGCAAAGGAGGTATGGGTGGCCCCATTATTCTTTTTCCCCATAAGAAAGCACATGACGACAGCATTTCTTAAAATGCTATTTCCTCTGGGGAGAAACTATATCCGCCAAACAATGTGCTGAACTGACTTTATCTTGGGAACAGGGTCACTGTAGACATCATTGGTTAAAATAAGGCCATCCTGGGAACTGGGGAGATAGTCCCATGACTAAAGCACACAGAGAGGGGTTTCCTTAGAGCAATCCAACAAGAAAGAATAGCCATATCGGGGAGCTCTGAGTTTGAGTGACAGCCACGGTCACAACGACTAAGATGGACAAATGATCAAAGATGATGCCCTACATAAGTAAGCTCCAGGCCTTCATATGCACGTGTACTCAAGTGCACATGTACCCTCACACACGTGTCCTCCCCCGACATCTTCAAACATAAACACATGAAAATGGGGGAAAAATCCTTACTGGAGTAGGGTGGTCCCACAGTGCAACACCATCGGTGTAACACCTTCGGAAGTCCAGGGGAGGGCAGGAAGAAGGCCATGAGGATGAAGCAGAGCTTGGTGTCGTGTGAATATCCACCAAGGCCACCAACAAAAGTGGAAAAGGAAAAAAAAAAAGTTCTTCTCTAGTGTCTTCGGAGGCAGCGTGACCCTGCTGACAACCAACCAGACATCTGGCATTCAGGATGGAGAGACTACTCTCTGTGATGTTAGGCCACCTGGTGAGGTGTTCTGTCACAGAGGCCCTAGAATGTGTAATGCCTTCTTTCTATGTTCAAAGCAAAGTTCTGGTTCAAGTGGAGTGCATGGCCTCTCCAGGTTGCCATTGCCCCCCCCCCCTGCTTAATGCCCACTTGTAGATTTAGCCCACCTGCCTCTAACTCCCCCGGAGTCTCACACATCATAGATCTGGAGGAATGCTGTCTCCCGCCCCCCCCCCCCCAAGGCACAGGGGATGTAACATCCCAGTGGGCTAGAGGAACAGAAGATGCTTTTTGCACGTAATTGTTGTCTTTATCCACACATCCAGCCTCTCTGGAAGATGTAATTACAGAACACATAGTCAAAGATAAACTCCTAGTATCAACAGACTCGGGGTGTCGTGCAGTGGCAGAGCTTGTGCCTAGCAAGCCAGCATGGGCCAGGTCTTGGATCTGATCCCAAGAGTTGCCAAATAAAAGCTCAAATATATAGATGATAACGTAAAAGAATAATATCGAGCCTTAATTAATAATATTGAGGTAGTGGTGCATGCCTTTAATCCCAGCACTTGAGAGGTAGAGGCAAGTGGATCTTTGTGAGTTCAAGGCCACCCTGGTCTATCTATAAGGTGAGTTCCAGGACAGGGCTGTTACCCTCTCTCGAATAACAGAAAACAAAACAAACTAAGGGGAGGGGGGATGTGGATGGGCTTTGTAAATGTCTAGACATTGTGAAGCAAACTGCTACCTTTTTTCTGCTTCCTGTTTGGTTGTTGAATTTAATTTGCATAGTTATTATCTAGACCAGGATCATAGAGGATTTGGCAAATACTTTTGATTCTTCGGAACTTATGACTGGAAACAGTTTGAAAGGGTTACTTGGTTTTAGTTAAAGACCTAGGTAGTGATAAGGCAGGTGTCTTCCTTCTGCCCCCACTAACACAGCCAGCCTTCACACTTTGGGTTCTAAATAACGCCATATGAACTACTCAGACCTGGAGAAAACACTACTCAATGTGTATGGAGGAATTGTGCCACTGTATTACTGGCCCAGAATATCCTCTACAGTGTGGCCATGACAGCAAAGAGCTAAGAACAATCTTGGTGCCCAGCAAAAGAAAATGCCCATCATGATGGAGCCACACTCTGGACACTAGGGTACCATGCTGCTCTATGGCCATGAAGGAGCAGGGACAGAAGGATGCGCACAGCTTGCCCCATTGGTGTAAAGGAAAGAATAATCTTTGTGATGGTAAACACAGGTAAATGTGTGCCGTGCGTGTGTGGTGTTTGGAAAATAGAGGAAGGTAAGATAAGGTCTTGTTATGTATCCCTGGTTGGCCTTTACTTGCTGTCCAGCTCAAGCTGTTCTCAAATTCATAGCGATCCTCCTAGCTCAGTCTGCTGAGTAATGAGATTACAGGGGTGTATACCATGCCCTTATCACCAGTCACTTTTGAGGGGAAGGAAGTAGGCTCCAGTCCAGGCTGGCCTTAAACTCAGTGTGTAGCTGTCCTGCTGGTTCTCCTGTCTCTACCTCCTTAGTGTTGGGATTACAGATGTGCACCACCACACCTGGTTTGTGTGGTTTTAGGGATTGAACATGGGATTTTAGGCAAACTAGGCAAGCACTCTAACTCGGTCTTTTCCCCAGCTCCTATCAGTCCTATTAGAAGATTTATTTTTATTTCTCTCTCTCTCTGTCTCTCTCTCTGTCTCTATCTCTCTGTCTCTCTCTTTCTCTCTCTCTGCCTATCTGTCTCTCTCTCTCTCTGTATGTGTGTGTGTGTGTGTGCAATTGTGTGCAAGTGCCCGAGGAGAAGGAGGCATCAGATGGGTATTGAGT
>NW_026067943.1:544854-560287 GCF_014885135.2 Alexandromys fortis
TTAGTGCTATGAACTTTCCTCTTAGCACTGCTTTCATCGTGTCCCATAGGTTTGAGTATGTTGTCTCTTTATTTTCATTAAATTCAAGGAAGACTTTAATTTCTTTCTTAATTTCTTCCTTGACCCAGGTGTGGTTCAGTAGTTGATTGTTCAGTTTCCATGAGTGTGTCGGCTTTCTGGGGGCAGCATTGTTGTTGCCTTCTAACTTTAATCCGTGGTGATCTGATAAGACACAGGTGGACACTGATATTCTTTTGTACTGATACATCTTTTAAGTCCTAGGAGCCCATGGGCTTGTCTAGACCTTACTACTGGTGTGCTGTAGTGTTCAAGATTTGCAAGCTAAAACAGAACAGGCCATTAAACTGATATGATATGATATGATAGGATAGGATAGGATAGGATAGGATAGGATAGGATAGGATATGATGGGAACTAAATGACAAGGAGCTATATTCCATGAAGTCTTAAGAATTACCTCTTCTGCATTAAGAAATGCCCAATTGTTTGCCTATGTTATGATCATCACAAAGTAAAAATAAATGCAGTCGAGAGTAATTTATTTTATAAGGGAGCAATTAATGAATAAGTAACTCTAACAAGTAAACCTTTTTGTCTGCTAATATAAGTTTCAGTGCATACTACGCTTTCCCTTCTGGAATACAACTTGTCTTATTTGAAATGATCCAACTTTAACCTGGTTCTTCCTGACCCCAAACTGGCTTCAGAAACATTACAGTGTAAAGTTTCAAACCTGGGACCAAAAAAAAAAAAAAATGCTGGGGTACCTATTTAATATATCAAAGCTGGACTTGGGTGTCCTTTTCTCCCAGTATTCTTTAGCCCCTACTTGTTACAAGGTAAGGCCAGCATACCCCATCCCTACCCTGAACTCACCAGCTCAAGGGCTGAACTTGCCAGCTCAAAAGCTGCTCTGCCCTTCCCCCAGAAGCTCTTTCCTAAAAAATCCAGGCAATGTGGTTATCAGGCCCACTTGTAGGTTTGGCCTCCTGGCTGCTGTGCATGGTTTCCCTTACTCTCTTAACCTTTCCCCTTCCCTATCCCTATATGACCCAGCTTATTCTGGTCATGTTTACTCTGAACTCTTCCAGATGTTGCTGCCTCTGGCTATACTATCCATTTTATCTACAATAAACTTTTTTTCCCCACCATACCTAGGAGTATTCCTTTCCTTTCCATTTATTTATTTTTTATTCATACAGGAAGGTTACATGGCAGCCATAATTGATCAAGATTTTTTTTTCCCTTGACACTAGATTAAACATAAGAAGCTGCTGAATGGTCCTCAGAAAATCATTTGGGCTTCATTCCATTCTCTTTAAAGTATCATCTCTTCCATTTAAAATATTTCCAGATAAGTACCCACATGGGACTAAGCATTTCAGAGTGTTGCTGTGGTCCATTCCTCTGTGGGATCAGATGACAAGGGGAGCGAGCTGTGAGTACAAGGAGCTGATAGTTGGGAAGTAATCACAGTAGAAAGCAAAAGGTAAAGGACAGTCTATAAAACATTAAAAATAACTTCTTTTGCACTTATACTTTGTGACTTTGGTGTCATAATTAAAATTGTGTCATTATCCTGGCGGGTGACCATCAAATGAGGTCATGCTGCTCATCATCCCTCTCATCCTCTACCCACGACGGAGTATGTTATAGTTTCCTGTGATTGCCTCCCCCAACCTCCTGGAGTATCGGGATCAAACTCAGGCATGGTATGCATAGCCTTAACCAGTGACCTGCCCCCTCAGTCCCTAGACACATTTCAGTTGTGGCAACTGGTGAACATGTTACTAGCATCTGGAAAAGGCAGGATAGAGGATACCATACTTTACAGTTGGGAGTTCTTCTCTCTGCCACGCGTGAGAGTAGAACTGAGATTGAGAAATGTTGATTGCTTGACATTGACATTGCTAGTGACAGTCTCAAAACTCAACCTTCAGTGTCTATTACACCAAATATCTTTCCAGGGGACTTTTGTCTTGAAGCCTAAACGGGATCTAAGGTTCAGTCATAGCTAATAAAATTAGAGAGCACAAAAATAAACCCTTTCTTTGAATAGGTTTTCTTTCTTTGTATTATAGTTGGCTAAAGACAATCCCTAGACTATTAGGAACACTCTTTTCTCAGTGTGTAACATGGAGACGTTCTATCGGGAACTCACCAAGGCCAGCTGGCCTGGGTCTGAAAAAGCATGGAATAAAACCGGACTTGCTGAACATAGCAGACAATGAGGACTATTGAGAACTCAAGAACAATGGCAATGGGTTTTTGATCCTACTGCACGTACTGGCTTTGTGGGAACCTAGGCTGTTTGGATGTTCACCTTACTAGACCTGGAAGGAGGTGGGAGGTCCTTGGACTCCCCACAGGGCAGGAAACCAGGTCTGCTCTTAGGGCTGATGAGAGAGAGGGAGTTGATTCGGGGAGGGGGAGGGATATGGGAGGCGGTGGCAGGAAAGAGGCAGAAATGTTTAATAAATAAATAAATAATAAAAAAAAATATAAAAAAGAACACTTTTCAAAAATACAATGTTCAGCCTTTTCTTTCCACATCTCCAGAGTGCCCATGACATTGGTAGTGCTACACTGAGAGAGAAAGGATCTCAAGGGACTTATACTGAACAATATATGAGTCATAGACATACTGTGCAGTTTGTCTATAACATGCAGAAGTACTTATAAAGCCTATTTCATACCACAAAGACAGCCCCTACAGAAGTGGAACTACAGAGCCTATCTCAGCAAGTAACACAGTGGGGTGTGTGAGTAGGGGATGTATTATTTCCACTTTGTAGCTTTTTATCCTGGGATGAATCTTGAGATCATATAGTTGACCTCTTTCATGGGTGGGAATGTGGTTTCGGGTAGTATGTTTAGCTTGATGGCCCCATAGCTGCTATTCCTTTTAAAATTTGTGTTCATCATCAATGTGTGTGTGTGTGTGCGCGCACGTGTGCACGTGTGAGGGTGTCTGTAAGTCTGCCTGCCTGCCTGCCAGTGCATATAGGCTACATGTAACAGTATCTAAAGGGGACAGAGAATAGTTTCAGGTTCTCTGAAGCCAGAGTTACACATGATTGTAAGGCACACAGCATGGGCGCCAGAAATCTAACTTGAAAAAGTTCTACCTTCTGGAAACATAACTTCTGGAAAAGTTGGAAGCATCTGAACGATTAAGCTGTCTGTCTAGTTTCTGATCTGGATGCTATTTTATCTTTGGCCTTTGTGCCTCACATTCCCCAGCTCTGAGCTGCCACCTATGTTTGTTTTCCTTACTCTGGAAAACAATCCTTCTATTATACCTTTATCATTCACTATAGCCTTGTTCCAATGCTTCCCAGTCATTTCAGGAAGAACAAACATAATTTGCATTTGTTCAGATATTATGATTTCACAGTCCCACATTGTTCCCAAGGTCCAGGTTAGGCTGGATGGTTCTCCTGTTTTATAGGCTGACCTGAGTCACCTTTGTCAACAATAGAATTCTGAGTATTCTGAATATGGTAGAAACAGAATGTAGAAAGGTTGGGATGTTGGAGATGGTTTCCGGTGCATTAGAGAGCTATCAACAAAAGGAAATGGGTGCTGTATAGGCAAAAAGTGAATATGTTATTAATATTTTAACTTAACAAAGTTGCTGAAAAATCCATACATATGTAAATATATATGTATATATGTGAATATATATGTATTCATATCCCAGTGATCCATCTAAGGACATTGAAAAATCATAGAAGTAACAATTATCATATTTTTCCACATGTTCTGTGGACAATGAAGCACAGCCCCTACTCCTAACAAAACTTCTTGGTTCTCAAAAGAATAAATACCAGTTAAACAAATATTGATGGCCATTAATGATTTATAGTTGAAGAAGTAAACATTGTGTGGGAAAGGAGTCAGAAGAACTGGCAAGGATCTCTTTCACGAGTGAAGTTGTGTAATATTACAGAGTGAAAACTAGGTGAAAAGTTGCAGTCATCTCTCAGTACTTGGGCATCCACACTGTAGAAACTCAGAATGGTTGCCTAGCTCTCCTAATAGGAGAGGAGATGGTATCTGTGGAGGATATAATTATAAGCTGAAAGGAGTGATGCTTCAAGGAATAAGCCTGAAAGGATTATTCAACCATTTTCCCTTTTGGGGGGATCCATATCAATAAAGCTTAATAAGAAATAAGAGCAAAATTACTGCTGACTGTGAACTTAATAATGCCCCACTGGGAGTTCATTAATATCTCTACAGGTACACAGGAGCATTATCTTAATTGCACATGATACTTCCAAAAATTGCCTTTCACAACGTTTGTAGAAATTGCCCTCTGGAACAAGTATTCTTACATTTTGTATTGCCTTCCTTGACTATATAGAGTCCCCAGGAACAAAGAGACTTTATTCAAATTCCCATAAACTCAGTGACTGACCTTGTTAAAGGTGCTGTCCATATTATGTTAAGAGGAAGGATAGACTGTCCAAGAGCAAATGTTGATGCGCAGAAATCACAATCCAAAACTGTCTCCCTCCCTTGTGTTTTGGATAAGTGAACATGTATTTTTCTTGATATAAAAACTTTGGAATGTGTTTTGTTGAGAATTACGTTTGTCCTGGAGTAATGACACCCATTTTGATTTTCCAAACCAGTAATGTTGGCAGAAGCACATCTGTACACAGACTTGGGCTATTTTAACAGATGTTGACAAAAAGCTATTGTCTGTAGGAGTATTTTTCCAAGCTGAGTTTGCCTACTTGTTGATTATGTAAAAATTAAGGAATAGAATTAAATTTTAATGGCTCAGTCTTCCGCACATTTAGAAAATGGAGCTATATCACACACCCATAATATTTGATTTTGTATATTTTATATATGAAAGTTATTTTCTCTAGATTTCTTAGTATCTTTGACTTTTCTTTAGCTTTAGAGTAAATGGTAACAAGAAGTAAAGAAATTTAGCTAGAACTAAGACTGCAAGATCCAACATATCTTGCTTTCTGTCTATGTCTGAATACATTGTTTCTTAGGTGTTAAGGAAAAGTCAGGATAGTCCCAACCTTTTTATAAAACAAACTCTAAACTGACACTAGACTGAGTGATGATGGGGGAGGCTGCAGGTACCATAATACATGCTCTTTAGGAATAGGACAAAGACCTAAGAGGGAAATCAAAGGCAGGAGCCTGTGAGATGCCTCACTTCAACTCTTTATTCTTTAGAACATTAATATGCCAGCCTTGTTGTTTTATATTCTAATGAGAAGGAAAGAAATCCCAAGAAAAATCTCCATGAGTAAGAAAGGGAGGGAAAAAGTATGGTTCCTAGTGCCTGTCACTGGCCATTAATTGCCTGTCCTCCGGGGACTAGCAACTCCTGGAGCTTTACAGCTCTCTGACCACAGGAACCATGCACATGAGGAACATAACAAAATGCAGTGTGTTCTCAGCATTATCCTATTCATTGATTTTCTGTCTAACTCATCAAGAAAGACTGATCCTGTTTCAATTCTTCCAGTGATGAAGGGGTGATACATAAAGACCTTGCCCTCCATAAAGTTAAGTACTCTGGAGGAAGAGGAAGAATAATAAAATGACTATAACAAACTTAGTTGTTTAATTAGAATTGTGAAGCTCAATGCCACTAAATAGAACAGTTCCAGACAAAAGGAAAAAAAATAGTCTTATATAAACCTTCCAGTAAACCATTATTTTTCAGAGCAAATAATAGAACTTGGACAAAAATTTAGAGCACATACTAGTGGTGATGTGTGACACTAACTGTGGTTACTTTGTCTTTTTATTATTATTCAATATCAAAATCATTCATATGTTCCATTTACTTGTTTTGTGAGCTAAGAATACTGGTATTTCTAAAGTGTTTCCTAACACATGTGTGATGTGATTTATTTTAATGTTCAGTTTTAGTGTTAGAGCAATGGCTCAACATGTAAGTGTCCTGCTTCTTTAAGAGAGAGCTATGGTTCCCTGACACATATGCTGGCTGACAACTTCCCATGAATTCAGATCTGGAGTATCAGGGGATAGATACGCCCTGGGGGCATCAGCCACACATGTGTTACATGCATACACACACGGGGAGGGGCAAAATATTTATACATTTAAAAGAAATAAAGCTAAAATAATTTTTAAATGCAACATTAAAAAAAATAAGTGTCTCAGAGTCATTTTGATTTGCATTTCCCTGATGGCTAAAGATGTTGCACATTTCCTTAAGTGTGTTTTGGCCATTTGAGATTCTTCTGTTGAGAATTCTCTGTTTAGATCTGTACCCCATTTTCCAAATGGATTAGTTGATATTTTGGTGTCTAATTTCTTGAGTTCTATATATTTTGGAGATCAGCCCTCTGTCTGATGTGCGGTTGAAAAAAAATAAATGTCCAATTTAATTATTCTGAAAGTTGATTTCTGATGGCTTTGTTTTTCCCTTAAATGGTATTTGTTGCACCAAACATGGCTTTGAAAGATGAGAATGATGGAATTAACAAAAACACTAATTTGACATTTGCTCTTAAGCATAAGGTATGGATTTGAGCAATGTTGCCCCGGTAACATTTTCTTCCTATATTTGTGATCTGTTTGTTTTAGTATTGTTAAAGAAATCATCACAAATGTTTAGTTCAACATAAATTTCATGTGATAATTTTGAAGCATGAGAACAATTTGTTCTCAAAACTTAATTATATGAAACTAAATTTTCATTTTTTCATCAGTGTCAGGTAAGCTGGGTCCTAGAAAATATAATTAAAGTTACGACAGAATTTTATTTTATTGTTGTTTTTATGAAGTTTGTTGAAAGACAGAGAGAGAGAGAATATGCATTGGTTTGGAGATCCCACCTTAGGGATAGAATTTAATCTTCCACTAAATGTGAAATGTTGTAATGGAAGAACAAGCCTAGAGGACCATGGGTGTGATTGTGAACTGCACAAAGGTGGACAGCGGTTATTTGTTGAGGAAAAGGAAAAGCAGTGAGTCTGTCTTTTACATTTTTAAAGTCTGTTCTGCTGACTAAGCTTTATAAACTAAGGAATTTTTTTATACTTAATTCTTTAGGAGTTTTATACAACATGACTTTATCATACTCACCCCTAACTCTCCTCAGGTCTACCCATTCCATTACTGGCACAGTTTTGTTGTTTTTTTTTCTGTTTGTTTGTTTGATTTTGACCCTTCAAGACCAATTTGTGCTCCTCAAAATGCTTAGATGTGTGGTCTTAAAATGGAGCATGGATGACTTATCAGAAACTACACTCTTAAAGAAAACTATACTCTTCCTCTCTCAGTACCTAACTATACTATTAGAGGAACTATATTTTTCCACTCTCATAACCTAATAGTTCTCAATAACTCTGCAGCTAGTGGTAAAACATAAAGCCCAACTCCCCTCTCCAAGATGAAATTTAGTTTGGCATAGGCATACACTGTGGTACTGTGAGTTCTTATGGACAACTGTCTTTCTGTGTCCAAAATATAATATCTTCTTGGAGTTATCTACCTGTTCAGGTTTGTACATTCTTGTTGGCAATAATGACTGAGCTTAGGCAGGTTGCATATTTGCAGTTTATAAGAAAGTTTTAAGAGTCCAGAATATCTTTGCTCCACTGTATAAGTGAAAATCTACTCAATTATTTTTCCAAGATTTTTCAGATTGTGTTTTATAATATAGTATGGATTAATATGAGGCAGTAAACAAGATGAGTCAGCTTCTAGCTTCATATAAATTAAGAAGTAGTTCTAATCTCCAGAGAGCAAACGAAAACTCCTTGTAAAGTCTTGAAGCACATGTAAGACACATAGGCTCACATGGAAACAAATGTATACCATCTTTCCTAAATCAGCTTATTATCAGTTTATCAGCCTGAGAATTAACACCTCCAGTAACCTGGTGATATCTCAGCAAAGAAGACTGAGCTTCTTTTAAAACAGAACTTGGGCATCATTTACATAAGCATAGTGAATTTAATAAACCATCTGAGGAGTTATCTTTACTCCCATATTGAGCACTCACAGCCCCTGGAACTGCCCTTCTGGATAACCCCATAGGTCCTTGCATTCATGTTCAAATGCTCCCAAGCAGATTAATACCTATACAATTGAAAGAAATAAAAGCTAAAATCTGGAGAAGCCATGCAGTAATGTATGCTTAAAATAAATCACAAGAATATGTTTTATGTAAAAGATTCACTAATTAGTATTTATACATTCCCTGATTATATTAAGTAAACATACACACAGCTATTTTATTCACATAGTAGGAGACATAAAAGATTTGAGGAGACATTATTTTATTCAGGCAAAGAAAACTAAAAAATTGAAAATATTAAAGCAGAAAGCAGCTATTATGAACACATAGTCTTGTTCACTAACATGGTGCAGAATAAGGATAATTATCAGAAATATATGTAGATAGCTAAAATTTGAAAGACTACTTAGCTTGTCTTGAGTATAGGTTCTTTTCTGCAAAGATAAAATTAATATATGCATAACTACAATAAAGAGACTGTAAATGTACATTTATAACATATAGCCAGACATCTATGAAAATGAGAAGCAATGGATGAATTTGTTAAACTTAGGGAGAGTGTAGGAAATATGATAAAGAAAGAATTCTTGACATGGTATGCTCCTCAAGGGAAAGAATGGATCCAGACCAGGGTCATTTGCAGAAACAGGACTGTGCCAGCAATCTAGGCTGGAACTGGCCTGAGACAGTAAATTCCTCAGGAGCAGGACTGAGACAGTGACCTCGGCCAGAGCAGACCTAATACAGAGAACTTCACAGGAGCAGGGACCGATGCAGACCAGGAACATTTAAGGAAATAGGACTGAGCCAGGAACCTAGGCCAGATAAGACCTGAGAAAGAAAACTCCACAGGAGCAGGTAGGGGAGCAATGGCTAATGGAGTGGGCCAGAGCCAGATAACTCTGCAGATCCGGGCATGAGTTTGGGACCTCCAAAAGTGCAGGCAGGAAACAAAGACCTCTGCAAGTCTGAGTATGATGTTTGGACCTCTGAAGGAGTAGACCTACAGCAGCAAGAATTGAACAACCAAATATAGATGAAACCGAGGAAAATGACCTTAAAATAACATTAGGAAAATGTTTGAGGCCCTTAAAGAGGAAATGAAAAATTCCCTCAAAGAAATAAATGAAAAGACAAACAAAAAATGGAAGACATCAACAAATCCCTTAAAGAAAACCAAGGAAAAGCAATCAAACATATGAAAGAAAATATTCAAGACTTGAAAACTAAAATAAAGACAATAAAAAAACACAAGCTGAAGAAATTATAGAAAAAGAAATCATGAGAAAGTGATCAGGAACCACAAATACAAACATAAACACCTGAATACAAAAGATGAAAGAGGGAGCGAGAACACGTGCAAGGATGTCAGGACCATGAGGGGTGCACCCACCCACTGAGACAATGGGGCTGATCTATTGGGAGCTCACCAAGGCCAGCTGGACTGTGACTGAAAAAGCATGGGATAAAACCGGACTCTCTGATCATGGCGAACAATGAGGGCTGATGAGAAGCACGGGGTTTTGATCCTACTTCATGTTCAGGCTTGGTGGGAGCCTAGCCAGTTTGGATGTTCACCTTCCTAAACATGGATGGAGGGGGGAGGACCTTGGACTTTCCACAGGGCAGGGAACCCAGACTGCTCTTTGGATTGGAGAGGGAGGGGGAGAGGAGTGGGGGAGGGGGAAAGGAATGGGGGGAGGAGGAGAAGGATGGGAGGAGGGGGAGGGAAATGGGAGGCTGGGAGGAGGCGGAAACTTTTTTTCTTTTCCTTTTCTCAATAAAAAAAAAAGAAAAAAAAAGGAAAAAAAGATGAAAAAGAATCTCAAGAGCTGAAGATACATTAGAGGAAATAGACTCATCCGTCAAAGAAAACATTAAATCTAACAAAAGCTTAACACAAAATATCCACGAAATATGGGACACCCTGAAAAGACCAAACATAAGAATAATAGGTATAGAAGAAGGAGATGAAGTTTAACTCAAAAGCACAGAAAACATATTTAACAAAATAATAGAAGAAAACTTTCCCAACCTAAGAAAGTTATGCTTATGAAAATACAAAAAGCTTACAGAACACCAAATAGACTAGATATAAAAAACACTAAACATACAGAATAAAGAAAGAGTATTAAGAGCTGAAAAGTAAAAAGGCCAAGTAATATATAAAGGCAGACCTATTAGAAATACACCTGAGTTCTCATTGGAGATAATGAAAGCCAGAAGGTCATAGACAAACACTATGCAGACATTAAGAGACCACAGTACCAGCCCAGAATACTATACCCAGCGACAAAGCAAGATATTCTATGATAGTCACATAAAATCATTGAATTATAATTAACACACACACACACATGATATAATGTTCCCCTCAGAAGCCACTGGTTTATAAGTAAACACCTGAATTCCAGGTATGGGATACCTCCCTGTGGTGGTTTGAATGAGAATGGCTCCCTTAGGCTCATATAATTAAATACTTGGTCCCCAATGGTGAAACACTTTGGAAAGGATTAGGAAGGTAGAATAGTTGAAGAAGGTGTGTAATTACAGATGGGATGGCTTAGAGGTTTGAAAAGCCTATGCCATTCCTAGTTAGCTCTCTTTCTCTGCCTCTTGTTTGTGGGTCAGATATGAGCTCTCTCAGATACTGCAGCAGTACCATGTCAGCCAGCTTCCTGCCTTGCTGTCTCTTATGATGGTCATGTATTCATCCTCTGAAACTGTGGTGCCCCTATTAAAAACACTTGTTTCTATAAGTTGCCTTCATCACAGTTTTTGGTTTGTTTGTTTTGGTTATGGCAATAGAAAAGTGACTATGACACTTTCTTGAGTTGTTTGTCAGACATGCCCTGAAATTCCCTAAACAATACAACCTATCACCATTGCTTTAGTGGCCCACAGGAACTTAATGATAAGATCCCGGTATTGAAGGTACCACTTACTTTGTTCAGAGGGCAGGAAAAAAAAGTTGGGGCTGACACAGAAGCTTCTGTGCTGCCTAACTTTCAGATACATGATGGTACTAGTCAGGCTGCTGAGGGGGAAAAATTATCAGCAATCTCACTTAGCTATGACCTGTCAGTTACAATAAGGACTAGTATGGCTAGATGTGCCCATAGATATAATAGTGAAACAGATTTTAATGGGGATAAACATTTACTATGTGTGAAAACCTGTGCATTTTACCCCTGGCCACAAAGCCATTATTGGTGAGTTCACAGGTTCCAGGGAGAAACCATTATTTTAATAAGAAGGATAACATCAAAGTGCCCTCCAAATTCATTTATCTCTACCCATAGATTCTTGCAAGTTTCAGATATCACCAAAGAAGTTTCTTTGTGCAGTAATTGGTAGTTAAGGCAGAAACTCATAAATGGTCAATGTGCAAATAATAAGTACCCATCAAGTTTTCAAACATAAAAGGATCCTTCTTACAAATATTACACCTATCCTGCTAAGGCTTAGATACTTCCTAAATATAACCCCAGTATCACAGAAACTGAGAGAAATGATTAGTAAATAGGACCTCCTGAAACTGAAAAGCTTCTGTAAAGCAAAGGACACGGTCAACAAGACAAAACAGCAGCCTACAGAATGGGAAAAGATCTTCACCAACCCCACATCAGAAAGAGGTCTGATCTCCAAAATTGACAAAGAATTCAAGAAATTGGTCATCAAAAGAACAAATAATCCAACAAAAAATGGAGTACAGACCTAAACAGAGAACTCTCAACAGAAGAATCTAAAAATGGTTAAAGGACATTTAAGGAAATGGCCAACATCTTTAGTGTTAACAATTCTAGAGAAGCCCTTTGACCTTGGCCTTGGCAAGGACATGTTACTGTTTTAGATGCTGCACTCAAAGCTCAGAGTATAAAACAAAAATATGCAAATACATTTTATATGAACTGAAATGCTTCTAAAATAAAGAAAGGAACAAAATGGGAAAAAATCCTAACAGAAAGGAAGTGAATAGCAATCATGCACCCCACAGAAAATTGTATTAATTCTCTCTTTTTAAAAAATCTTTTTTATTACATACCATCCCAGTTCCTTCTCCCTTTCCTCTTCACACTCCTCCCACATTTTTCCACCACAATCCCTATCCATTCTTCAGAAAGGGAGGGTCTCCCATTGGGAGTCAACAAAGTCTGTTCCATCACTTGAGGCAGAATTTATTTAGGTTAAGTAAAGTATCGTTGCAGGCATCGAGCTACAAAAAGTCAGTTCATACACTAGGGATAAATACTAGTTCCACAGTCATTGACCCCACAAACTGCTCAAGACACCCAACTGCTACCCCCATTCAGAGGGCCTAATTAATTCCTATACCAGTTCCCCAGCTGTCAGTCCAGAGTCAGTGAGCTCCTATTAGCTCAGATCAGCTGTGTCTGTGCTTCACCATCATGGTCTTGATCCCTTTGCTCATATTATCACTACTCCCTCTTTATGACTAGACTCTAGGAACATAGCCAAGTGCTTAGGTGGGGATTTCTGCATCTGCTTTCATCAGTTACTTGATGAAGGTTCTATGATGACAATTAAGGTAGTCAACAATCTGATTACAGGGGAAAGGCAGTTAAGGCACCCTCTCTATTATTGCTTAGACTCTTAGCTGGGGTCATCCTTGTGAATACCTGGGAATTACGCTAGTGCTAAATTCTTCACTAAACGCATAATGGCTCTCTCTATCAAGATATGGTTTTCCCTTGTCTCTTTTTCTGTCTGCTTGACCTTCCCAATCCCTCATGTTCTTCTCTACACTCCCATTTTACCCTCCCTCCTCCCTTCTACCCTCACCCTTCTCCCACACTACAACCTAATTCAGGAGATCTTGTCTATTTTCCTTTCTCAGGGAGCCATGAATGTCTCCCTGGGGTCCTCCTTGTTTCTGGGCTTCTGTGGAGCTGTGGACTATAGGCTGGTTATCTTTTTTTTTATTAATTTATTTATTTATTAAAGACTTTTGACTCCTCCCCACCACCGCCTCCCATTTCCCTCCCCATCCCCCAATCAAGTCCCCCTCCCTAATCAGCCCAAGGAGCAGTGAGGGTTCCCTGCACTGTGGGAAGTCCAAGGACCTCCCACCTCCTTCCAGGTCTAGTAAGGTGAACATACAAACAGCCTAGGTTCCCACAAAGCCTGTATGTGCAATAGGATCAAAACCCAGTGCCATTGTTCTTGACTTCTCAGCAGTCCTCATTGTCTGCTATGTTCAGCGAGTCCGGTTTTATTCCATGCTTATTCAGACCCAGTCCATCTGGCCTTGGTGATGTCTACTATACATTTATGAGTGAGTACATACCATGTTTGTTCCTGGGTCTAGGTTACCTCACTCAGGATTCCATCCATTTGTCTGCAAATTTCAAGATGTCTTTTTTTTCTTTCTTTCTTATTTCTTTTATTCCTACACAGTAATACTCCATTGTGTATATGTATGAATATATATATATGCACATATGTATACACATATGTATGAATATATATATATATATATATATACACACATATGAGATCCGTTCTTCTGTTGAGCGACATCTAAGTTGTTCCTAGGTTCTGGTTATTACAAATTATTCTGCTATGAGATAGTTGAGCAAATGTCCTTGTGGTATGAGTGTGCATCCTTTGTGTGTATGCCCAAGAGTGATATCACTGGGTCTTGAGATAGATTGATTTCCAATTTTCTGAGAAACCACCATACTGATTTCGAAAGCAGCTGTAAAAATTTGCAACTTACCAGCAATGGAGGAGTGTTCCCCCTACTCCGCATCCTTTCCAGCATAAACTGTTATTAGTGTTTTTGATCTTAGTCATTCTGACAGGTGTAAGATGGTATCTCAGAGATGATTTGATTTGTATTTCCCTGATGGTTAAGGACACTGAGCAATTCCATAAGTGCTTTTTGGCCATTTGCCAGTGTTCTGTTGAGAATTCTGTATTTAGATCTGTACTCTATTTTTAAATTATTTGGTATATTGATGTCTAGTTTCTTGAGTTCTTTGTACATATTAGAGATCAGCCTAAAACAAAACCCACATACACAACTTACCAAAAGACAGAGAGAGAGTGAATATTCAAACAAACAGAATCAGAAATGAAAGGAGAGACACAACAAAAGACAATGAGAAAGTCTAGGGAATTATCAGATCAAATTTCAAAAACCTATATTCCACAACATTGGAATATCTAAAGCAATTAACCAAATTTCTTTATAGGTACCACATACTAAAATTAAATAAATACAAAGATAAATAATGTAAATAGACCTATAACTCCTAAGGAAATAGAAGCAATCATCAAGATTCTCCAAACTTAAAAATAGCCCAAGATATGGTTTCAGCAAAGAATTCTAGCAGAATTTCAAAGAATAGCTAATACTAATTGACCACATTATTGATTTTAGATCCAGTCAATTTGGCAGCCAGAATTTACTGTACCAATATCCTGTGTTAATAGTATAAAGTAAGTGCTTTCATGAAACTTGGAAAAATATAGTGGCAGAAACTGGGAAAGGCACCATTGAGTTTTGTTGAAAAAGTGATAAATTTATATATAAGGGAGAGACTGTAGGTTAGAAGACTTAGAAATTCTTCTGATTTCTAGTTGAAAGTATTTTTCTAATACATAAGGAACATATTTAGCTTTAGATAATGAGGAGTGGAATATCAATTTGCCCCACTCACTATGTCTTATATTGTCTAAACCTTTTAGGTGATGTACTTAATTAAGGAAGAAAAATAGGAGCAGGGATATGGTTCAGCAATTAGGAACACATACTGTCCTTTCAAAATATCTGAACTCAGCTTTTCAAAACCTGTGCAAGACAGCTCACAACCACGTGTAACTTCAGCTCCAGGGCACCCAATGCCCTCATCAGGACTAGTTGGATACCTGAATACTTGTATGCTCATATACACATGGTCAAACACATTTATACATAATCTAAAAAATGATTTAATGTAAAGTAATACATTATTTCTGATAATAGAAATAATGTATTACTTTACTTTAAATGGCCAAAGGACACCTAAGGTCATGCTCAACTTCCTTAGCGATCAGGGAAATGCAAATCAGGACAACTTTAAGATACCATCTTACACCTGTCAGAATGGCTAAAATCAAAAACACCAATGATAGCCTATGCTGGAGAGGTTGTGGAGAAAGGGGTACACTCATCCATTGCTGGTGGGAATGCAAACTTGTACAACCACTCTGGAAAGCAGTGTGGCGGTTTCTCAGAAAATTTGGGATCAACCTACCCATGGACCCAGCAATACCACTCTTGGGAATATACCCAAGAGAGGCCTTATCATGCAACAAAAATATATGCTCTACTATGTTCATAGCAGCATTGTTTGTAATAGCCAGAACCTGGAA
>NW_026067943.1:560950-564712 GCF_014885135.2 Alexandromys fortis
AAAGGGGAGGCTGCAGTGGGGAAGAGACAGAAATCTTTAATTAATTAATAAAGAAATAAATATTTTTTTAAAAAAGCAATACATTATTATAATATGACTTGTTTACTTGGAAATCCCAGGAAAATAAATCAAAAGCTTCTCAAATTAATAATAGTTTTAACAAGGATCCAAGTTATAAAATAAATAAGCAAAATTAATATATTTGTGTTTACAAGCAAGATATATGAGAATATCAATTTTACCTCATACATAATGCAATAAAAATAAAATTATTTGGAAATAAAGTTCATAAGCAATGTGCAAACTGTACATAGAGACAATTATTTGACTTTACTAGAAATAAATAATGGAAATGAATGAAATTTTTGCAATATAATATTTTTATTAATTCTTTGAGAAGTTCACATGAATATATAATGTTTTAAATCATATGCAGCATGGATTCTTCCTCCTACCGTCTCCCATTTCCATCCTCAATATCCCTATACCACTTCAATTTTTTTATTTTTTATATTATACCAACTCCAGTATTTGTTTTCAATTACTTATGACTACTTTACCATTTAACTAGAGCTTAATTGACCTACTTGGAACATTATTCCAAGAAAAACTAATTTTCCCTCAATCAAAATATATCAATTATGAGTAGCTACTCTGCTATTCTCATAAGCCCCTCGCTGTCTCATTTGGAATGTTGAATAGTTTGATCTTGGGCAGGTCCTGTATAGACAACCAAGACTTTACGAGTTTATACAGAAGACATTGTTTCAGTTTGGTCTTCCCAGACCATTGGATCTTATAATCTAATCTTTCCTATCCCTCTTTCACAATGGTGTCTAAGCCTTAGCAGGATAGGTGTAATATTTGTAAGAAGGATCCTTTTATGTTTGAAAACTTGATGGGTACTTATTATTTGCACATTGACCATTTATGAGTTTCTGCCTTAACTACCAATTACTGCACAAAGAAACTTCTTTGGTGATATCTGAAACTTGCAAGAATCTATGGGTAGAGATAAATGAATTTGGAGGGCACTTTGATGTTATCCTTCTTATTAAAATAATGGTTCCTTTCTGGAACCTGTGAGGTCACTAATAATGGCTCTGTGGCCAGATGTAAAATGCACAGGTTTTCACACAAAGTAAATGTTTACCCCTATTAAAGTCTGTTTCACTATTACACATATGGGCACATCTAGCCATACCAGTCCTTAATGTAACTGACAGGTCATAGATAGGTGAGATTGTTGATAAATTTTCCCCCTCAACAGCCTGACTAGGGCCATAATGTATCTGAAAGTTAGGCAGCACAGAAGCAGCTCCTGTGTCAGCACCAGTTTTTTTCCTGCCCTCTGAACAAAGTAAGTGGTACCTTCAATAACAAGATCTTATCATTAAGTTCCTGTGGACCACTAAAGCACTGGTTGTATTGTTTAGAGGATTTCAAGGCATGTCTGACAAACAACTCAAGAGAGTGTCTTAATTACTTTTCTATTGTCATAACCAAAACAAACAAACCAAAAACTATGATAAGGGCAACTTATAGAAGCAAGTGTTTTTAATAGGGGCACCACAGTTTCAGAGGATGAATACATGACCATCATAAGAGACAGCAAGGCAGGAAGCTGGCTGACATGGTACTGCTGCAGTATCTGAGAGAGCTCATATCTGACCCAAAAACAAGAGGCAGAAAAAGAGAGCTAACTAGGAATGACATGAGCTTTTGAAACCTTAAAGCTAACCCATCCCTAATGACACACCTCCTCCAACAATTCTACCCTCCTAATCTTTTCCAAAGTGTTTCACCATTGGGGACCAATTATTTAATTATATGAGCCTAAGGGAGCCATTCTCATTCAAACCACCACAGGGAGGTATTCCATACCTGGAATTCAGGTGTTTACTTATAAACCAGTGGCTTCTGAGGGGAACATATATCATGTGTGTTTTAATTATACATCAATGATTTCATGTGAATCGTATATTTTATAAACTTTAAAAAAATAATTCTTTTTTTGCACAAGTGAAGATACAGCATTAAACAATCTAAGTCCTACCATAATGTATGGCTATAATGCAATTCTCATCAAATCTTAATGGGTAATTTGGGCAAATTTTTAGAACTTATTCTAAGTTATTCTGAAGTTTATATCAAAAATACACAAATAGGATTGCTCATAATATTTGTTAAAAGTCAGTTAAAAAGAAGGCACATGTAAGAATTAATAGAGTTTTAACACACTCTGATCTGAGGTAATATAGTTAAGTGCTGGCCCCATGTTTGAGAACTAACAACTTGACTTAGAAGTCACCTTCCAAATATCAAAAAAATACTTCAGTATTTAATATATGTAGATCAGTGAGATGGCTCTGAATGACACCTGACTTTAGGGCCTACTGGCCTAAATTCAGTCTCTGGAACCCACAAGTTGTGGAACTCCACAAGAGGTGGCAGATGAACCCACATAGTTGTCGCCCTGTCTCAAGAAATGTTCACTGGCATGTGTGACTATCCCCACTCCCCAACAGTAATGAATTAAAAAGAAAAATTTAGTGTACAGCAAGAATGAGCAGTCTTTCGGGAAGCAAAGCATGATCAGCGGTACAGTGGTTCCCAACCTTCCTAAGGCTGTGACTCTTTAGTACAGTTACTCATGCTGTGCTAACCCCCAACCATACAATTATCTTCGTT
This sequence comes from Alexandromys fortis, assembly GCF_014885135.2. NCBI lineage: Eukaryota > Metazoa > Chordata > Mammalia > Rodentia > Cricetidae > Alexandromys > Alexandromys fortis. The sequence continues at coordinate 563,642 of NW_026067943.1, forward strand.
GTTACTTCAGAGCTGTAATTTTGCTACTGTTATGAAACATAATATAAATATCTGATATGTGCCCCTATAGAGGTCTCGAACCACAAGTTGAGAATTACTCAACTTTAGGGAAAGTGTTGGTGCAACAAGAAAAGCATTTGAGTTGGTTTAAAATAATACGAAGAGATTTCATTTAAAATAAATGAATATCCTGCTACTTGGAATGTACATTCTTGAACATTTCTAATGATACCTGATGGATGGACACAATGACTGAATTAGTTCTGAGGATTTCTCTTTTAGTTTGAATGGTTGTGAAGATTTAAAGATTTAGCAATGTGAGCTGAGACTAAATGTCTATGTTATAGAAAATTATATGTACACATACACACAGGAAGAGGAGGGGGGAGGGATGGAGAGAGGGAGAGGTAGGTGAGGAAGGTGCATGGTAAGGAGGTGGAAATGAAATTCATGTTTTTGTCACACGTGTGTATTCAAATGCAAAGGTACAAAAGAGATTTAACAAAAAACATTATCAGAAAGCCAGAGATTAAATTTATCTTGTATTTTTAGTTTTCACTCTCTGCATTTTTCAATAATAATATATCATTAATTTTCTAAAACAAAGCAAAAGCTTATTCCAAATTTTATTCCACACAGAGTAGGTTGCAGTTGCTTCTAATCCTATTTTATATACATCATTAACAGAATCGTTCTTCTGTGATAGGTGAATTTTTATCAGGATGAATAAATAATGCAATAAGAGACATTTTAGCTCTATGATTAAATATTATAATTATTCTCAAAACAATGACTACATAAACTTGAAAATCTGCTTGAAAGCAAGAAGTTAAGCACAAGGCCTCCTTGTTGTGTAAATATGCAACAACATATATCACAGGTTGTAGACATTCCTCCATTCTTTGATCTCTATTTCGAGAAATATTATTTATGTATAATGCATTTTGATCTCAGAAGTTAAATCCACTTGATTTTTTTTAATATAATTTTTTATTGAAAAAAAAATTTCCGCCTCCTCCCTGCCTCCCATTTCCCTCCCCGTCTCCCCCCCCCCCTCCTCCCACTCTTCTC
>NW_026067943.1:571210-623297 GCF_014885135.2 Alexandromys fortis
TTGTGCTCTCTTCCGGGACTATCGCCCCTGGATAGCACACACTCACCCGTCCAGATGGAACTCTTCAGTACCTAAACAGGGCCGCCTGGTAGCCCAGTGATCCAGGGACAGAAGGAAGGACGGGGCAGGCAGTGCAGGATCCAGGAGAGCACAGGAGCCCCTGGAGCCCAGGCTGAGGGTGCCCAGGCTCTTTTACTGGGGACCTTGAGGCTCACTGCTCTGGGTGGGTAGCCTTAGAGTAGGAGCTTAAAGTAGGCCCATTTGATCTTTAATACCTTATTCTAGGATCATTATATGCTAGGTGTTGATGTAAGTAAAATATTGAAGAGGAGGTGTGCGTGGTCCTGAATAGAAATTTGGGTCTTAGACTGGGGACTCTTTTTTATGTATCCTGAAAGGGATAGACCTCAAATAGCAATCATTGTCAAAAGATAGTTGATAGTGAAGAAATGAATCTATTTTGCCAAGATTTTTATAGCTGTAATTGGTGCATAGTTTAGAAGGTGATTTTCTGTGGTATTATTCTATAACTCTGATGTTTCTCTCCAGGATGTAAATGAAAATTTGAGTAGTAGTAGACTATATATTTATTATCACACTTTCTGAGCTAGGGAGGATTTGGGAAGGGACAACATCTGTGCATCATCACAAGGCTCCTTCATTTCATCAAGTGAAAAGCTTGACATGCTTTGCTTTGTACCTTTTCATTTCTTGTAAGGAAAACTCTATCAAATTCCACTCCTCTCTCCCCCATGTTTCTACCTGAAGCACTATCAATGATGATTTTCTTTCTCTAATAGTTAAAGCCTCCAAACTATAAACACACACATAGCCCAAACTGCTAACGTATTTGTATGAGATTCACCAAGGTGTTTAAACAAATTGATTGAACAGTTGTCTCAGAATGAGTCATAAATTGACTTTCAGTGATGATATACTTAATGCTGTGAGCAGAAACCCACTTCTTAGACTCTAATAATCCACTGGCTTTCCTTTTATGCATATTACTAAATATTTTAGTTTGTAAATTAGCTTAATTAAAAGTTCAGTTGTTTTCATAGTCCATTTTCAAGCTTGAGCGAGATTATTAATTTTAAAGCTCTGTACTGTGAGTTCATGGTTGAACTCTGTGGCTCAGGGCCTGCTCCTTCTATAAAAAAAGCTAATAAAAATATAGTACCATGGAGCATAATCTAGTATATGATGATGTAGTACACTGAAGAATAATTCCTGGTGACCAGATGATGGATTCCCTATGAAACTCATAGAACATGTTGTGTATGCTATAAAGTGTTCAGAATATAATAGATGTTATTTCTAAAGCAGTCATTATTGTAATAAATGTAAAAGTATTACCTTGCCTTAGTACACAGATGAGAAGGCTAACCTGAGCTGTAGAGAATTTTGGAAATTATATTAATTACTTTTCTGTTCCTTTGATAGTGTACTCTGATAAAAAGGAACTTTGGAGAATAAAGTTTAATTTGGGAATGGAGTTCCAGAGGGGAATAGAATCCACCATGGTGGAAAAGCCAAGTGGCCTGTCAGGCACTCATGCAGTCAGAAAAGAAAGAAAACAGGTTGTGGGGCAAGTCTTCAAAGCCCACCTTCAGTGGTGGACTTCTTCTCTCAAGGATCAGTGTCCTAAACGTCCCAGAACCATCCCAAAGAGTTTCATCAACTAGAGACCAAGTAGTGAAAATACATGAGTCTGTATGGGACATATCACACTCCCAAAACCAAAAAAGTTAAATATGGAGAATGGATAATCTTAGTTACTGAAATATACTCCCCTGTACTCTCATAATTATCCCCCAGGGTACGGACTACCCACTCTGCGTTGGTATCACGATGAACAATGCCCATTTTTGCCTTGTGGGAACAGTTGATGATACAACTGATTCACTGCCATAGAAGTGCTAGCTAACAAGTGATTCCAGCTCTGATCCCAGCACTTGCTGATCTTTCATTTTACTCCCAGTGCCCCTCGATAGCCCTGCAATTGAGTTAGTTACTCAGGTAAAGACCTCAGCAGGAGAATGGGGATGCCTAACATTGGTTTGTGCTTTAAGTTCAAGGCAGAGAGCTTTCTCATCAATGCTGGGGCCAACCAGAAGCACGGGTTGGGGAGCAGGGCAAATCTGACCTTTCTCGGTCTGTATGAGGCTAATGTTGAACCTTAAAGGTGGGGTAAGAAGTGATCTTTATAGCAGTAATAGCCATGCTTCAAAAGAAGAAAATAACTTGGAAAAACAGAAACAGCTAATACTGAATAGAATTTTCTAAACTTAGAAAGTCAAAGTGCATTTGTCTTTGGCATGTTTGTGGCAAAAAAGATGAGTTATTGGATCAGTTCAAGCAAAGATCAAAATTTTATTTAGATACCTGAGAAAATATAATAAAGGGAGAATTTTCATGTCAATATTTTCAGTTTATTATTCTTGCACATAATTACTTGTACTGCTAATTATAGATTACAATCTTCTAGAAATTAGAAGAGAGAACAAGTTGGTTACATTGGAGGAGGGGTAGAATACATTGTAGAGGTAACTACCACAGGGAACTCCCCTCATGCCAAGTCCCAAGCCATGTTTGTTTTCAATAGTGACATTTTAACTTCCCTTAGGGTATTTCTTAGGGTATTTGAGATGTGTGTGTGTATGCGTGTGTGTGCATGTTCATATGTTTATGTACTAGTCAGACTTAAACACTAGAATACACTATATATGTTACACATCCTCTCTTTTTAGGTTTTGATTTAACTTAAAATCAATGCATCAAAGTCACCAAGTAATTAAATTTAAAATAGTTCCCAAAATTAATTCCACACCCTCTAAGAGAAGAGGAGAATTTGATATCTAATTCTGCTTGTGGTTCCCTAGTTTGGTGTTCATAGGTACAAGCACTATATAACAATATAACAACTAAATAGATTTCTGTCATGTAAGAGGAACTGATATTGCACTAATGGGAAAATAAGCAAATCCTTGTGAGTTGCGTACAACAGGAATGCCAGTTGCCTCCTAGCACTCAAAAAGAATGTGTGAAGCTTTGGAGATGACCTTCCAAGTGTGAGAACCTCTAGAGTAGGAGTTTTCAACCTTCCTAATACCTTGGTTTTTTAATATGGTTCCTTATGTTCTGCTGAATCCCAATCATAAAATTATTTCATTGATACTTCATAACTTTAATTTCATTACTGTTATAAATTGTAATGTAAATATCTGGTACGGAGGATATGTGATATGTGACATCCAAATAGGGTCTCAACCCACTATTTGAGAACCACTGTACCAGAGTGAAGTGTTTGTACCAGAGAATGCCTTTACCTGGGCTGAGAGCACTACTAAGACATATTATTTAATGTTATTTGAGGGAATGAATCACCACATAGAACTCATGTTGATATACTCTTACAAGTCCTCAAGACTCTGTGCTAATGTATCATGATATTCATGAGGAACGACAGCCTCTGTTGACTACACTGGCCTCTAGATACAAGGCAGTTGGGCTGCTTTTGGTTTTGTACCTGTTACAATATTTAGTAGATGCATGAAGCCACTGCTTTTGACTCTCCACGATGGTTACCATACTGATACTCTGCTATCCTCACTTCCTTTTCTTAAGGAGGGAATGCAGAACAGGAAGACACAAAAGAAAATGCCTTTTACTTTTAAGAAGGGTCTGGGTGCCTCTAGGTGGTATGGACTTGTAAAATGATAACTGGAAAGAATATTCATCCAGAAGTACACTGTTCAAGTCCAGTCTTCTGAGTGGCTTGTCCTAAGTGTGCATGAGTCTGTACATCCTCCTGGTGTGTTCTCACATGGTATTTTCTTGTCATTTCAGATCCCTCAGATTAGTTACGCGTCCACGGCTCCTGAGCTCAGCGACGATCGGCGCTATGACTTCTTCTCTCGAGTGGTCCCACCTGATTCCTTTCAAGCTCAGGCCATGGTTGACATTGTAAAGGCTTTGGGCTGGAATTATGTGTCTACTCTTGCATCTGAAGGAAGCTATGGAGAGAAAGGTGTGGAGTCCTTCACACAGATTTCCAAAGAGGCAGGTAGGACGTGATTGCATTGCCAAACTCACACTCTTCAATCATCTGTCTCTTGCAGTGTTTTCTTGAGCTATTTTTAAGTAAATGGTACACATCTTAATGACCATGCCCTTGATCTCACATCCCCTGAGTCCTGCAATTGCGACTTTGAGGCTTTCAACTATACTATATTGTTATTGTTAAGGAGGTTTTCAAAGGTGTGGAACTGCAGCGCCTTGATATCAACAGGCTACGTGATCAGAATGAACACTACAATGGAAACTTAGCTCCTGCCTAAGAGATACAGAACTGACCTCCAATCTCTTTATAGTTAGTGAGAAAATGTGACTGTCTGTGTCCATACACGATTCAATTTCCACTTGGTCTCTCTCCTAAGTGGGGAGAACTGTTTAAAATTATATGAACACCGCCACAGGGCCACCCTGATTTTGTAAGAGTGTCTGGTGCCTCTGAATGACTTAGACAAAACAAGCAAAACTATCCAGGAGGTAGAATGTATTTAGGCAAATAGAGCTTGAACTTGAGATTGTTTTCAGGAAGTCAAGTCTATTTATCAGCACTTACTAAGAATAGGTTTACTTAAACTTATTAATTCAGCTCAAATTAGAGTCAAAGGGCTTTGGTGCTTTGCCAGCTGTCTTACATTTTATGTATATAATGAATTTGAGAATTGCTTTATGCTTCTTTTTATGATATCCTTTTGATGGGGGTCTCTTGTAACCTAGGCTATCCTTGAACTCACCATTTAGTTAACAATGAACTTTTGACTTTCCTATTTCTGTCTTCTAGGTGCTAGAATTTTAGTTGCCCACACCCTGCCTGGTTCTATGAAGTTATGCTTAGGCAAAATAATCAGTTTTGTTTATGAGAATTTTATTCAATAATCAAAATGGTAACTGGCCAGTGTAGTTAGCTGGCAGTGAATGAGCATAAGGTCCATTTTAAGAGGAAAGTCGTCATTCATCTTGATGACAGGGACTTGAACAACACCCTTCACTATAGATATATTTAGTGAATGTGGCTGATAAACCAGCACATGACTGCAGAGAGAAGTTTCTTTGAGAATCTCTTATTTGCAACTCACAGCACAAACACTTGATGCAATTTTAAGTGTCACTGGCCATCTGGGTTTTTCTTACTTTCTGCCTTCTGACTGAGATAGTCATAAATCACCAACAACAGTCATCTTAATTATCAGTTCTATGTTCAAATGGATATGTAAACCCCCCTTTGTTGTTTTGGATTTGCCTGGTGTTTCTAGTTGATCATCCTATGACTCTGAACACATCTTTGGGACTCTCACTGGAGGACATGTGTCTCTCATTCAACAGCTGTAACTGCTGTGGTCCTAATAGAAAATATCTACCATAATTCAGTAAGAAACCTTCTGATCTGGCATGAAATTTTAACTCTGTCCTTGTGACAGGCTGTGATATGCAGAATTCATTAGGAGTAGATTTCATGAGTCCCCAAAGAGATACCTAATCACTGTAATAACTATTTTTATTCCTTTCTCTGTCTCTTCCAATCTTGCTTTGATCAAAATAAGGTTGACATAGAGAAATGTCTGAAATATCTTAATGGAAATCAGTAAGTTAGGCAAGGTCAAGAGAAATTGCATGTAAAACAGTAGCTCAGAAATAAAACCCATCCAACATCCTGAAATGTTTAATTACTAAAAATGATCCCAATTTTAACACTAAATTTTGTATTGGACAAGAAAAAAAAATGCTCACTATTCTCCCACAAAATCTCAGTGTTTTCCTGGTCACTATTATGTTGAATTTTCAGTAAAAATATACTTTTCTTGCATTGGGATCAAGATAAATGCTGATTCTAGGACATTATAAAATACTGTGTTCTATAGAGAGGTTTCAGGGAGACAGTTATATGGTTGCAATTTGTGGTGTCATTTCTTGGAAGCATTAGATATGGTATTAGAGTTCCTTAGTATAATGCAAAGAGGAATGACTTGTAATATTGTATGCATGTTCCAGACTATGCATTTAACTAGCAATATATTGAAGTGCTCAGCTCAAAAACAAGATCGTGTCAGGGACAGTCATTTCAAATAAAATATTTCAACCTGAGAAAATGCTCCTTGGGGATGAGATTTAAAAAATAGCTACCTGCTGCTGCAGGCAGAGAGGGAAACATGGGAGAGTTGGTGACATGTCATGATTAGTTCTAAGTACTGTGGTATTCAGAGCATGGTTATAAGCCATCTGTCCTATGTTCCAGGTGTAATTAATAACAGTAAGTTTGGTATGTGCTTCATAGATACCCTTCTTCTCTGATAAACAAGGAGAAAGAAGAGACAGGGAGAATTTACAGTTTACATGGTATGGACTGAGCTCATCCACTGTGACTTAGAGGAAACATGAGGTTAAAAGTTCATTTAATTGCTGTGGGATTCCTTTATTTCTTTGTATGTATATAAATTCACTTATATGTGGTGTGCAAGCCTGTATGTAGAGTTCCAGATGTAAGCACAAATGTGGAAGTGTCTCTCTGTCTCTCTGTTCCACTTTCTGTGTGTGTGTGTGTGTGTGTGTGTGTGTGTGTGTAAGTTGACATCAAGCTCCTCCCTTGATCACTTTGTACTTTATTCATCAAGGAAAGAGGAAAGATCTCTTGCTGAACGCAGAGCTTGGCAGTCCCTGAAAGTCTAGTTAGCCAACTATCCTTAAAGATTTCTTTTCCTATCTTATAAATGCTGTGATTACATGAAACCACCGCACCTGCCCAGTTTTTACAATAACCTGGGATGTTCACATTCCTCACATACAAGTGAAGTGTTGTGTCACAGAAATAAGCAATCCACTTATATAGTGTCAGAATGACCTAGATTTGAGTGATGGACTCTCTTACTTCTGTACTGTAAACATCTGATACATGATTTACCACTCCAGTTCTCAGATTCCACACAGAGGGAATGGGATTTATGAAGGTTGCTTCATTGCAGTGGTATAATGAATGAGATGCTGTACTGGGGAGCAGTTAATACCCAGACACACCTGGCTATTAGTGCACCACTCTAAGACCCTATAAATATTTATTATTTAAACTTAAAAAGTTTGAAAATGACTGAAATAGATAGTCTGCTTTCAGACATAATTGTAAATTATTTTGGTAGTCGAGTTATTTTTCTCAGTAGGTTGTCACCATGTAAGTAAGAGAAAGAGAAATGAGCTAGAATCTCTCTCTCTCTCTCTCTCTCTCTCTCTCTCTCTCTCTCTCTCTCTGTCTCTCTCTCTCTGTCTCTCTGTCTCTCTCTGTCTCTCTCTGTCTCTCTCTGTCTCTCTGTCTCTCTCTCTCTCTCTCACACACACACACACATACAGACTATTGGATATATTTTATATGTATGGGTTTCAGTCTCAAAGATTTAACTTCCATTGCTTTTAAGCAGTTTGATTCTGAGAATTACTATTCATGTATGTATATTTTTTTAGAATGCTTTCACCACAAAGCTTAAGAGATCCTTAAGCCTAAGGCAGAGGCTACTCTAGAGGGAAGCATGTCCCAAGTGCTCATAGTGACAAACAGGGTTGAGCTCTTTGGTATCACTGCCAGGTAAACATGAAGATACTTTCATCAGAGGGGAAAATCCACACTTAAACACGGTCCTTTAAACTATTTATTTATATATGTATGGAGCTTTTGCCGGTGTGCATGTATGCACAACATACATGTCTGATTCCCTAGGAGGCTACAAGATGGTATCAGAGCCCCTCAGACTAGAGCTACAGACAGTCATAAGTTGCTGTGTAGATGCTGGAAATCAAACACAGGTCTTTTGGAAGAGAGGCCAGTGTTACCAAGTACGAACCCAATTTTCAATTGTCAACAGGTACTTTTTCACATGGAAGACTAGGCATCTTTCCTTCTGGCAACAACCTTCCTCTTGGACTTGGTTCTGGGAGACTTACCTGAGTGCAGACACTACACCATACTGGGATTTTAAAGAAGACTTTAACAGGATTTTCTCCAATAATGTCATTCCTATCAAAGAGCCACGTTTGCATAAGTGGCGCTGCAATGGATATTCATGCAACACCAACCAAAGCTGTTTTTCCCCTAATTTTTCAGGAAACAAAATAAAATTTGTTTCTATTATGAAAAAAAACTAAAACAAACAAACAAAAAACAATCCAGGCCAATGTGATATCCTAAATGGCCTAAGTTTCAGCTAAAGATTCTATTTCTTAAGTGAAAGCCAAAGTTAACATTTATTATAACATGCAACACTAGTCAGTACCAGATCTTGTGGCACACATTAGTTTTTTGTTTTTTGTTTTTTGTTTTTTTTGATTTTCGAGACAGGGTTTCTCCGTAGCTTTTGATTCCTGTCCTGGAACTAGCTCTTGTAGTCCAGGCTGGCCTCGAACTCACAGAGATCCGCCTGTGGCACACATTTGATTGGAGGACTGCAAGAAAATTGATTACATCAAACATTAACAACTTTTTATGCAGTTTCTTGAAGAATTCAAATATATCTTCTTTATGATATTATTTTCACATAGCACACTAGCGTTAACATGTTGTTAATGACACAGTTTTAACCTATTTGTCTGCTTTTTAAAACCTAAAACAAAATGCTTGGACTACCCTTTTGATTTGTCGTAGTATTTTCTGGAAACTGTTGCTTTATTTGTTATTATAATAATTATTTTCTAACCAAAGCTAAGTATTTTTATATGGAAGGGAGAATTTTCTTGTGGCCTGACCACTAAAGCAAGAACTATAGACAACTGCTGATTGCTGAAAGAGGACAACTACTTTCCCCAGGGAGGTGCCTCCTAATTGTAATCCAGTACAAAGTGTTCACCTCTGAAGTCTAAGTTACAAAACAGCAACACTAAGAACACACAGCCAGTCATGTTTCACATATCTATGCACACACACACACACACACACACACACACACACACACACACATATATATATATATATATATATAATCATTGAAAAAGAGGCAATGAACTTGAGAGGGAGTGTTGGGAAAACAGGAGCTTGTACAGCAATCACTTTACATCAGAGCGTTCTCACTCTTACCCTCATCATGGGAATTTATAGCACTGCCTACCTCTTTCTGCCCTGGATGCAGCACTTGGTCTCATAACCTGCATTTCAGATCAACAAGGCCAAATCAAGTGTGTGCTCCTGTCATCTAGCTCAGGTGCTAGGATGCAGAAGTTATGCAACCAGTACTTACTAGGAAGAGATGGGAGGATTACACTTCTTCATCTTGCTTTTAGGGGAAAAACAAAGGAATCACTAAGTTGCATTTTTTCTTCTATATCCCCTAAATTTATACCTAAATCTGTTTGTTCTGGCTTGTTGTAGGCTATTTATTGACATTTCCATTAAAAACTAAATGCTATGGTGTAAATATGTTACAAAAGTCATAATTGTGAATCGTTTAGTCTTAAATATTTAATATCTACATTTTATATTTTATTTAGACAGAGTCTTCTATATAGCCCTGGCTGGTCTTAAATATCTTATGATGATCAGGCCATTCTCAAACTCATAGAGTTTGTTTCCAGAGTGCTGGAATTAAAAGTTTGTACCACAATACTTTTCCTAATATCTACATTTAATATAGAATCACTAAATGCCTCACAAGGTAGGTAATTTCTTTTATTATTTAAAATATGTTTATTATTTAAAATATGGTAAGCTTTTTGCATACACTATTGTAGAAAAAACAATAACAACAAATTAATTCTAGGTGGTAGGACTAAGATACAAAGATTCTTGCTTTTTTATGTGTGAAAAGGGAATTTGAACTTGGATCCTCAGACTTGTACAGTACACACTCTTGTACAACATACACCTCCTAAGCTACCTGCTCAGCCTAAGCATCCTGTTGTAGACAGCAATGTATGTATTTGTCTCTTTAACAATATACCATGTTCCAGTTTATGTGGGTATGCTAATAGAAAATTACCTCAGAAGTTCTCAGAAGGGAGTTTGCATGTGCATCATGATAAAGCTAACAACACCCAATATTCATGTTGCTAGCTTCACGGTAGTATGCTCTGCTAATTGGGTATAACTATTATAAACAAGTCATGAAAACAGCTAACAAAAATAACAGGAAGCCCATTATTTTGACACCAGCACTGACCACAGCAGCAGTATCCATTTCTACCAGCAGACATGGAATCCAGCATCAGTTGGCTGTAGTTATTTAACCTCTGAATTTTTATGTCCAACAGAGCCGATAGTAGCATTGAGGCAGCCTGCTGAAGACTCTGATTCTGGCAGCCTGACTTCTCTCCTTGTCTAACCACACTTCCACACTATGATTTGGGTTCTCTAGTCTCTCCACTGGCTGAATGAATTGGCCAACATTGTTTAAATAATGTCTTTACTTAATTTAGGCATGTTCATATTTGTTTGTCTCCAACCTTCATTAACACAGGTGATGAGGGGTTGCCTCTCTTTTGGGTTTCTTAATATCCCATGTGTACTACTCTCACAGAATTTTGCTTGTCTTTCTTCTTTCCTAGTTCCATAACATTCCTCTCTTGTTAGAGGCAAGTTTATAGAGGACAAGTCACACTGCATCCGACTTGCAATATTGTTTATTCATAATAGTGCTCAGTACAAAATAGGATCTTTTAAATTTCTATTTTATTATTTTTTTATTTGCTGCAGAGGGGTAATTTTCAGCAGTCAGTTCTCTCCTTTCACCATGAGTTCCAGGGACCTAACCCAGGTAGCCAGGCTACATGGCAAGCACTCTTGCCCTCTGAGAAATGTTTTGGGACCTAGACCATTTTTAACATGTTATCAATATCCTTATGAACACAAGATTATAAATGATGCAGTGAGATTATTTCTAATTCTATTTTTTTAAAGTGACAAGTACTATCTTGTGGCAAAATAATTTCCTGAAAAGACAGTCCTGGAACAGGAAGCTACACCAGATGTATTGTGATCTCACAGTATATATCCAAATACGTTCATTGTAGCAAGCACTGCTTATGAATTATATTCATGACAAAGCTATTCTTGGCTTTCAAAGAAAATGTATAAAAAAAGCAATTAACACAAACTGAGGGATGTTCCAACACAGGTGGCTAGGCAAAGGTAGATACTTGTCTAACCCCAAAATTAAAGTAGAAATTGGACAGAAAATGCTGTCCAAAGGAAAGCAATGGAGGATAATCTAGGAAAAGGGAAGCTTGATTAAAACCCAGACAATACTGACAGTGATTGAAATGCTCATTGTTGTTAGAGAAAAACTGTGCCTTGAAAGCAGGAAGACTCAGGCCGGGCGGTGGTGGCGCACACCATTAATCCCAGCACTCGGGAGGCAGAGGCAGGCAGATCTCTGGGAGTTCGAGGTCAGCCTGGTCTACAAGAGCTAGTTCCGGGATGGGCACCAAAGTTACAGAGAAACCCTGTTTTGAAAAACCAAAAAAAAAAAAAAAAAAAAAAAGAAAGAAAACATTAAGACTCCTAATGAATGCAATTCAAGATCTCTTACATGTAGCAGGTTTACCATTTCTGAAATGTGCAGATATTTGAGGCCTAAGCTTCAGGTTCTTGCCCTAACTCCATAAGTAAGCCACCTAAACAGCATATAGCTCCTCTGAATTTTGAAGGCATCAGTATTTATTGAGAAAATTCATATCTATTTGTTTAGAAAAATCCTAGATATAAATCATTCTAATTGCTAAGGATGAGCTCCTCCAAATAGTCAGACTGTCACTGTTAGCACAGGGTCTGGAAATAGATGATGCCACACTCCTACTGTGACATGAAAGAAACAGTGGGCACACATATCTCAGCAACCCCATCTCACGCACTTCACAGCACCTGAAAGCTATGTGGTGGTAGTGGGGGGTGGGGTCTGAAAAGATCTGAAGGTAATGGGAAGTCATCCTCTCCTGCCTGCTTGCCTCTGATCACCAGCTGATGTGAGTACTGAGGAAGAAATGAATGTGAGACTTTTATATGGAGAGAAAAACACAGAGGACAAAAAGTATCCTTGGTTTTAAATAGAGAAGCAGAGACTCAAATATGGAGAATTCTGTCAAGTGGCAGAATTTCTTGGTCAGTTGAGGAGGGAAGGAAGAGCCCTGTCTAACTTTCTTAGAAAGTGCTTACACTTTTGTTGTAACTTCAAAGCCAATACATTTAGAAAAAAAAAAGTGTTTGATCTTCTTTCTGTCTAATGAGGCTGTGTGCAATCTTCAAGATCTTGAAGTCCCTATTCTCAATATTTACAAAAAAATCATTGTGAGAAAGTCCCAGTTCTAAATTTCTGAAGGCTTGACAGAATAAATGCTAGCAAGAGATACATTTCAACAAAAAAAAAAGTATATTGGAATAACAGTTTCCTTATACACTAGAGAGAAGCATGTAGTACCACTTGTACTGATAACCAGATCAGTTATCTGTAGCTAAAAACTTCAGAGTTGTAATTACTTAAATGTCTAGTACCATTAGAGAAGTACAGGACTAGCAAAATGTCCTCCACTTTGGCTTGAGGTTAAGAATCTTATTGGGAAAGTGAGTTAGCTACAACAGCACTTACCAACATTAAGGTCAAGGGAGAGTAGAGCCTACTCAGGGAAGGCAGATTTCATTAAACTTAGGTGCTCTGATATTCAGAGGCTAGCACAGATTGTTATTTTGGTTTCTGCTTTTGGGATCTTCCCAGAATGCTATTCAACTGCAGTGGACAAGTGAGATGGAGGAAGTCTGAACTCTATATCACAGAAACTGCAGAAACCACTAAAATAGACACAAGAAAACAGGCAGTGGAATTAGCCAACTGGCCAGTTCTGTCATTTAGACAGCCCAGTCCAAGAAGCATTGAATAACATTGCTTACCACCTATCTGTTTAGTGGCTTCATTGCCTTTATAATTTATTTTATATTTTGAACAACTTAATGCATGTAAATGAAGACTATTTAAGATTTACACAAAGCAATCTGTTTTCTTTTACTTTAGCCAATAGATCCCTGCTATTAAATCTTTCATGAGATTATGGGAAATTCCTCGAAGCCCTATGTGGGCTGTATTAGTACTCTCAAGCAAGTCCAATATAGTCAAGACACCAACAGTGACAGTAGCTGTCCTGAAGACACACCACATGGGTTTACTTGGAAAGAGTTTGACCCCATGCCCTATTGCTATTTATTCTCATTTGTTACTCTTAGTTGAGTGAAGTAACTACCTTGTGCTTCATTTTCATCACCATTAGATAGTACTTTACCATTACAAGAATGATTTAGAGTTGGTATTAATTGAAGCACAGTTTCCATGGATCTTCTTGAGACAGCATCACAGTCTTTGCTCTAAGGTGTTAAGATTTTGCCATGACCGTGAAAAAATTAAGTATACATCACAAGATAGCAATTTACATGTGAGAAGAAATATTCATTTTAGATTCATCATAGAACTCTTATTTTGTGGGAGAAAGGGTATATGTTAGGCTCAAGCGCCAGAACAACATTATTAAAATGCTCTTTCCGTGACATGTCGGTGGTCTTTTTAGATGTAACTAAAATTTTCATATCGTGGCTATGGTGGAGTTCAGTCCACCCCCAAAAAAATGTATCTATCTATCTATCTATCTATCTATCTATCTATCTATCTATCTATCATCCATCTATCTATCTATCTATCTATCTATCTATCTATCTATCTATCCATCCATCTATCTATCTACCTATTTATTATTTTTAAAAGAAAAAACAAACTATCTTTTAAAAATTTATATACCAATCCCAGTTTCTACTCCTTCCCTTTCTTCCTTCCTCTAACTACTCCCCTCAACCACTCCTCTAACAGGATAAGGCGCATTGCCTTAGGGAAGGTCCAAGGCCCTCCCTCCTATATTTAGACTGCGATAGGTTTCCATCCAAAGAAAATCGGTCCCAAAAATGCCAATATAAGCAGAAATGATATATCTTGGTGCTTCTTCTGGTGGTCCGGCAGTCTACCCCAGTTATGCAACTGTCACCTAAATATAGGGGGACTAGTTTGGACCTATGCTGTTTCCTTCCCTGTCCACCTGGTGTTGGTGAGCTCCCATTAGCTCAGGTAAACTATTCCAGTGGGTGAACCCATCACGGTCTTGACCTCTTTGTTCATATTCTCACTCCTCCTACTCTTCAACTGGACTTTGGAGCTCAGTTCAGTGCTATGATACAGGTCTCTGCCTCTGTTTCTATCAGTTGCTGGAAAGGTTCTATGTTGATATTTAAGATATTCATCAGTCTGACACCAGGGCAAGGCCAGTCTGGGGACTCTCTCCTCTATTGCTTAGGGTCATATAGCTGGGGTCATCGTGTGGATTTCTGGGAATTTCTCTAGAGCCAGATTTTTTGCTAGCCCCATAATGACTCCTTCAATCAAAATATCTTTCCTTGCTCTCATATCTGTCCTTCCTCGATCTTGACTGTCCCATTCCCTCAACTTCTTATCTCCTTTTCCCTTCTCTTCTCATCTTCCCCTTCTTCCCTCCCTACTCCCCCACCCCCATGCTCCAAATTTTGTTAGGCTATCTTGTCTATTTTCCCTTTCCATGTGGATTTAGATATGTTTTCATAGGGTTCAGTTTGTTACTTAACTTCTCTAGGACCATGAGCTATAAGCTCAATATCCTTTGCTTTGTAGCTGGTATCCTCTTATGGGTGACTACACAGCATGCTCATCTTTCTGGTGCTGGGTTACCTCACTCAGGATGACTTTTTTTTTTAGTTCCATCCATACAAAATTCAAGATGTCATTTTTTTTTTTTTTGCGACTAAGTAGTACTCTAAAGTGTAAATGTGCCATATTTTCTTTATCCATTCTTCGATTGAGGGACATCTAGATTGCTTTAAGGTTCTGGCTATTACAAATAATGCTGCTATGAATATAGTTAAACAAATGTCCATGTAGTATGAGAACCTCAACTTCTTTAGCGATCAGAGAAATGCAAATCAAGACAACTTTAAGATACCATCTTACACATGTCAGAATGGCTAAAATCAAAAACACCAATGATAGCCTATGCTGGAGAGGTTGTGGAGAAAGGGGTACACTTATCCATTGCTGGTGGGAATGCAAACTTGTACAACCACTCTGGAAAGCAGTGTGGCGGTTTCTCAGAAAATTTGGGATCAACCTACCCATGGACCCAGCAATACCACTCTTGGGAATATACCCAAGAGAGGCCTTATCATGCAACAAAAATATATGCTCTACTATGTTCATAGCAGCATTGTTTGTAATAGCCAGAACCTGGAAACAACCTAGATGCCCTTCAGTTGAAGAATGGATGAAGAAAGTATGGAATATATACATATTAGAGTACTACTCAGCAGTAAAAATCAAGGACTTCTTGAAGTTTGCAGGCAAATGGATGGAAATAGAAAACACTATCCTGAGTGAGGTAAGCCAGACCCAAAAAGAGGAACATGGGATGTACTCACTCATATTTGGTTTCTAGCCATAAATAAAGGACATTGAGCCTATAATTCGGGTTCTTAGAGAAGCTAAATAAGAAGGAGAACCCAAAGAAAAACATATAGGCATCCTCCTGAATATTAACCTTCATCAGGCGATGAAAGAAGACAGAGACAGAGACCCACATTGGAGAACCGGACTGAAATCTCAAGGTCCAAATCAGGAGCAGAAGGAGAGCGAACATGAGCAAGGAACTCAGGACCGCGAGGGGTGCACCCACACACTGAGACAATGGAGATGCTCTATCGGGAACTCACCAAGGCCAGCTGACCTGGGTCTGAAAAAGCCTGGGTTAAAACAGGTCTCACTGAACATAGCGGACAATGAGGACTACTGAGACATCAAGAACAATGGCAATGGGGTTTTGATCCTATTGCATGTATTGGCTTTGTGGGAGCCTAAGCTGTTTGGATGCTCACCTTACGAGACCTGGACGGAGGAGGGTTTTCCTTGGACTTCCCACGGGACGGAGAGCCCGGATTGCTCTTTGGGCTGACGAGGGAGGGGGACTTGATGGGGGGAGGGGGAGGGAAAGGGGAGGCGGAGGTGGGGAAGAGACAGAAATATTTAATAAATAAAAAAAGAAACAAAAAAAAAATCCAGAGACTCATTGGGTCATGCTACAAAATCCTGAACTCCACAAAATTGAAAAATATAAAAGATATGGAAAATTTTCTGGGTAGGTACCACATACCAATATTAAATCAAGGCCAGGTGGACAATTTAAACAGACCTATAACCTGAAAAGAGATAGAAGCTGTCATCAAAAGCCTCCCAACCAAAAAAAATGCCCTAGGGCCAGATGGTTTCAGTGCAGAATTTTACCAGAACTTCAAAGAATAGTTAATACCTATATTCCCCAAAGTGTTCTACATAATAAAAACAGAGGAAACATTGCCAAACTCTTTTATGAGGCTACAGCTACCCTGATACCAAAACCACACAAAAACTCAACCAAGAAAGAAAATTACAGACCAATCTCACTCATGAACATAGATGCAAAATACTTAATAAAATACTTGGCAAACCAAATCAAAGAACACATTTAAAAAAATCATCCAACATGATCAAGTTTGTTTAATCCTAGAGATGTGGATAGTTCAATATACAAAAATCTATCAATGTAATCCACAATATAAATAAAGTAAAAGAAAGAGAACATATGCTCATCTCATTAGATGCTGAAAAAGTATTCGACAAAATACAGTGCCCCTTTGTGATAAAGGAGTTCAGCTCTTAAGCACTTGCCTAGTATTTGTGAAGCTCTGGGTTCCATTCCAGCATTGGGACATGTTTATATATTGGATGTATGTATTTTTAGCTTACATATATTGTGCTACTTTTATAACAGTTGTAGCATTTTCTTTAAAGGGTTTAGTTGTAAGAAATATGACAGAAACTCTGATGAATATCTACTGCCTACATGTGAGTAACTTTTAATTATGTATAAATATACATATGCATACATGTATCTACATAATGTGTATATATGTGTATATATATACATACATATATACACATATACATGTATGCACACACACAATGTCATATTGCTAGTGCATACAGAAATTATTGGTGCTTTTCACCATTTCCTTTTGGAAGCAGATACCAATGCCTAGTTCTATACAAAGATCCTGAATGATATCTGACACAAGCTGATATATGATAATGAAACTTGTATACATTCCTCTCTCAACACTTTGAGTGTCACAGTGTATTTTGTCAGTAGTGTGTTTTTCTTGGGTGCTGTATTCATCATCTGTCAATGAATATTTCACATAGACCCTAAAATGGTGGCCAGCTATAGATGGCACAGTCAATTTACAAATGATCCACTGCTCTGAGGTGGTCTCAATGTATGTTTTTACATTTTAATTTCAATATAATTATTTTAATTAAAATTTATTGAAGATATTTTTCATTCAGTGTTTTCTGATCATGGTTTCCCTTTCCACTTCCATCCAAATCCTCGGCACTGGGCATCTCCACATCCATCCATCCAACCCCACCTCTTTTTTATATCTCTCTTTAGCTAACAAACAGGTAAAACAAAACCGAAAATGAAGAATGAAAAAAAAAAGGACAACCGTCTATTCTTTGAAATGCCATACATTTGTATAATGTATCTAAGTTATATACACCCACATCTACTTATCTCCATCTTTCCCCAGCCCCCCCCAGTCCTCTTTGTCCCATCTCCCTTCCAAACTCATCTTCTCTTTTTATTTATATCTATCAGTAGTTCACTAAATCCAGTTAGTGTTTTCCATATTCCTATGGGTGTGTAGCTAACCATGCAGTGTAAAGAAACTTGTAACATGAGATCCTGGCTTGTTGGGGTTTCTGTCCTGCCCAGTACCGCACAGCCAACAAGCCCCAAAAGAAAATCACACTGAGATCTCTATAAGTTATAAAGCTGATTGGTCCATCAGCTCAGGCTTCTAATTAGTTCTTATGACTTATATTAACCCATTATTCTGATCTATGTTAGTCATGTGACTCAGTACCATTTTCAGTGGGGCAGACCACATCCTGCTGCTTTGGTGGTCTGGGCAGGAGTGTGGGAGGAATCAACTTCCTCCTTCCCAGAATTCTCCTGTTCTCATTGCATCATTTCAACTTCTTGTCTGGTTTTTCCACCTATACTTCCTGCCTGGCCAATCAGCATTTATTTAAAACATGATTGACAGAAAACAGACAATTCTCCCACACCACAAACTATCAGCTTCCAAGCCATAAAGAAGAGTGACTTTACCTCCCTTAGCAGTTGTCAGTGGCAACAACTCCCCTGATGGGGATGGAATCATAAGGGCCCCACTCATATCCATGATGCAACTTTTCTTGTATTTAGAAGCTTTTTTCTAAATTAAAAACAAAACTAGAATTCCAAAATTGTTTCATACAAACTAAAAACAGTACCTAAATAAAGCCCTGTGGTAAGATTTTGTATTAATAGTATATGACTTGAATTTATACCTTGCTCCACAGCTGGATAGTCCACATTATTGAATCTATTATTCCCATGCAAAGACACTGCTACCTGTATCAGATGAACTTCACATTTTATTTATTTTTATGCATTAAGAAATGAGTTATTTATACTCGCTATTTACAAGATTTGTTTCATGAATTGAGCTCATTGAGGATTGGTCATTGTATTTCACACTGCAAATAAAACTAATGTTGAAGTGGCCCTTTATTTTTATCATCACAGGAATTTTTACTGTTTAAACTTCTGAGAAGGCACCTATGGACAGGAACTTACTATGTAGATGTGGCTTTGATGTGGCAGGGATCCACTTGCCTCTGATACCTGAGTGTATAGTTTGTATGAAACAATTTTGGAATTCCAGAGCTTTCTTTGTTTTGAGATGTCTGGCTCTCAATCTTTTGATTCTTTCTCAGAAGGGAAAACTGGACCACGACTGTCATGTAAACTAAAAATGTGCTCAAATTATTTCTTCATTCTTCATGTTAAAATCTGGTCATTTTCACACCACAAAAATACTTTTAAAGTGTAAATTTATTCTATTGTCCCAGAATAGGAATTTGTGTTTTCTTGCGTAGTTCCCTCATGTCCCTCACATCAAATCACTTAGAGATATTTAAGAACTTCACCATGGGAACCTGGTGACAGAAAGGTGCCACAGCATGATATTATTTTAGGAGCATGAAAATTGATTTTTGCCTTTGTTCTAACCAATAATGAATTCTTAACTAAAGTTTAGGAATCCACTTTGTTTACTGCCAGTGAATTCTCCTTTAATTCTATCATTCTGGTAGCCCAGGTCTGTCTCCTGATCTTAAAACATCATGGCACATTGTAATAGATTATCATACACTATAACTACAGTGATCTGGAACCTAGATTCATTGTTCTCTAAATTGTTTGATGTAGGTTTCATTAAATGTGTTTTTGGTGCATGTTCATATGTGCATGTATGTTCTCATATGTATGTATGCATGGATTTGCAATGCCTGTAAGGACTAATATTGAATTCATAAGTCTCCATTGATTTCATTTTTCCTTATTTAGCAAATAAAGGTCTCACAGTTGAACACAAAAAAAACTAGAAAAAAAACTATAGTAATATTATTAGAAAGCATATATGGAAATATTAAAAACCTGCTAGCTGAAAAATGGGAAAAATCCCACCTTGCTTTATTGCCAACTCACCTAGGAGGATTATTTCAGCAAAGGCCCTCCTTATAGTTTTGGGGTTTTTATTCCATGAAGTAATAGCCACAGGGAATGGTGACAACTGAGTACTTAAATATTGATAGATGCAAGGGTTTGCCTAAAGAACTGAAATGTGTAAGGAAGGACAGTGTTGTTTCCAGGTATGGAAGAAAAAAATGAAGAATGGGGATGGTTGTGGAAGTGTGCAAGACAAGAAGGACAGAATTTCACCATTTACACTGAAATTCCATGATTCCTAGTTCCTTCAAAGAAGCTTTTCTCTTCCTGCAAGTAGGGTTCCTTGGAGCCACAGTCCTGACCTCACACTTTCCTATTCCTCTGTCACTCCTGCCATGCTGGAATTCTCACTAGCTTGTTTAGTCAGTTGCATTAAACTTATCAGTACAATAACCATGTCCTATTCAGAAGTTTATTTATGACAAGTCTCCTCCCTGATTCACCTGACCTCATATTCTTTCTTTCCTCTCTTTGTTGATATTCCCTGAGCCTAGGATGACAAGAAATTGGTATACAATGGAGCACACAATGTTATTTATATTCATTGCATTTTAAAAACTAGGAATCTGATATGATTTTATTTATCTCTTAAAAATTGAATGTCACTGAATTAAGTGTTAATTTACACTTACCCCAAAATTTGTGTGTGAGTGGTGTGTGTGTGTGTATCTGTGTGGATGTAGGATGAAAACAGTTCCTAGTATAATGCTAGGCAGTCACTATACCTCTAAGTTACACTTACTCTGTGTAAATATAATATTTCTATTTATAAATAAAATCTGTTGTTGAGAAGTTTAACAGAAGTTGCTGGTGGGAGGCTGTTATTGGTGGTAAAATACTATAGTTAAATTGTATTATAAGACATGAACATGAAAGGAAGGGCCATTGGCATAGTGTAACTAGGAAATGAGGCACTGCAATACACATCTTTGCCAATTTTCTTTAGATTTCAGTATTTTCCAAACTGCACTCTTCATGTTGTTTAAAAATAATGTCCATTTCCCCATACAGTGAAGGAAAGGTTTATATTGAGCTTATTTTCTTTGTACAAATTGACTCAACCTTAGGTTACTGCATTCGCATTAGATAAATGGCTGTGGGCGGCATCTGGATCAATAGCCGGGATGTCTCTACTGAACCATCTGAGGTCAAATTTGACTAGTTCTTGATTGGTGATTATTATTTGCTACTTGGCTTGTGTCCACTCCCTTTAAATAGAAAACTCATTCCTAAACCTATTATATGAAAACATAAAAATTTCTTTACAGCTCAGTGTGTACAAAGAACCAGTTTCAACCTTGAAGCTGGCTATCTAGGTGGAACATGCACTAGCCAGTTCAAAAGGAAATAACAACTATATACCTTTCTATAATGACCTTTTCAGGCCCTAGAAGGGCAGACAGGTAACATGCAGTATGACAGTAGAATTGTTAAGGTACTTCTGTCCTTTTATTTAATTTACTATAATTTTACATGTGTATGTGTATCTGTGCGCATTCCTGTGGTGTGTGTGTGTATGCATGTGTGTGCACGTGCATACATGCAGACATGTGTGTGTACATGAAAGGAAGGCATCTAGTGTCAGTGCTTGCCTTGCTTGCATTCCATCTTGTCTGAGACTTGTTCTATGTGTTGCTCACAGCTGTGTATGCCAATATAACTGATCTGAAGGCTTCTAAGATTTCTCCTGGTTTTGCCTTCCATATCCCTCTAACAGCCAAGATGATTATATCATATAAACTGCTAATTTTGGATTTGCTTGGTTCGTAGGAGTTCAAACTCACATCTTCACATTTACACATCAAGTGCTTTACTCACTGAGCAATCTCCACAGTCCCACATGATACCTTTCTTCTATTTTTATTATTTTTGTTAAATATTTATTGATAATTTATGTCAATTGTTCAAAAAATATTTTAACATTATAAATAATGCAAACTATATCTATGAATTTCACATCCTTTACCAAAATAATCAACGCGTTAAATAGAAAGAAATTCTTAGAAATATTATGTGTCTACTAAAGGAATTATGGAAAGATTTAATATCCAAGGTTGATGAGGTGGCTATAAGCTGCTTTAATGAAGCCAGGCCGTAACAGAAGAAAAGCTACATGGGGGACTGTTGAAGGAGCTGCGGGCTATGTTCCTGCCACCCCAGCTCCTGGTCGCCTGGCTAGCTTATACCCCGAAATGACAACACACAAACTGTATTCATTTAAACACTGCCTGGCCCATTTCTATTAATGTGTGTAGCACCCCAAGGTGTGCTTACCGGGAAGATTCTAGCCTACGTCCATCCTGGGTTGGAGCTTCATTGTGCCTGCCCGGGAGAGGGGAGCATGGCGTCTGAGCTAACTTCCTCTTCCTCCCAGCATTCTATTCTGTTTACTCCATCCACCTAAAGGCTGGGCCTATTTAATGGGCCAAGGCAGTTTCTTTATTAGCTAATGACCTTCCTCCATCAGGGGACAAGTCACATTCAACCCCATCCATTCCTTCAATTCTACACTCTAAAATCAGCTACTGTAGAGAAAGCATGCTGATGATACTAGCCATCAATTTTGTTCTTCTTGCACAATGGAGTTTGAGACAAGTGATTGACCATTTTATAAGGGAAGGTTTTGAACTAATGAACAATCTAAGATAAGTCTTGGATCTTCATTAGTAAAGACAAATTATAGGATGGAAAGAATGAAGGTGTTTGACAAAATACGATGGATCTTTCTCTGTCACTCTGGTGTGTATTTGGAGCAAAAAGGGTGGTCAATGAAATGTTCTAGGTGATGAGAAAATTTAAAAAATAGAAGTTTTTTTTCTTTTCCTTTAAAGAATGGTTGAAAAAAATCATTCAACTTACATATTTATAGATTACTCAAACCACAAACTTTGTAAGCAGACAGAAAAAAATGTTTTTTTTTCTACCTTTACAACAATGACTACATTCATGAAGAGTCTGATTTCAATCAGATGATCCAATTAGCTCTACCATATCATGTGACTTCAGGTATGAGATTGAAGTAATGAAAAAATACATTATTTTTTTCCATTTTTTTTTTTTTTGCTTTCTTTACTAGGATTTACCCAAATTGTCTTCTATGTCTACAAGTTCTTTGTACTGAATGTTAAACAAACCTACTGAACATTTTTTGTAGACACCAGAAGAAAGGGGACTGGTAGAGAGAGAAAAAATACAGAGTCACCTTGCATGCTAGAATAGGAATGAGAGTCTCCTCATGATACTATCTGTGAAGCATAATTGTGTTGAGGATGAAAGGAAGAGGGTTTTTATCTGAACTGGCTTTGTATAGCTTGTCATTAATTGTTCTGTTGGAAGAAACACTAACTGTGGAGAGTGGAGTGCTTAACACAATGCTTGCTTATCCATAATTTAAATCACCAAAAAGACTGGAAATATAGAATCGAGGCACAGCTACTCAGATAACGGTAAGTGATCTATGACAGGCAGAGTTCTTAATCAAGTAGGCAAGCACAGAGGAGACTAAAGGCCTATCACTGAATTAAATGTTTTCCTTTTTATCTTGCCATTATTTGGATCATTTAGTTTCTTGCTCTTGCCCTGGATTTTCCTTAAACAAGGCAGTGTCTAGGAACCAAATGTCACTACCCTCTGGGCTTTTACCCAAGCAGTGCCCTCTGCATGGGAACAAGCCCTTCCCAGCTCAGTTGCCTAAAAACTTCTTGCCTTCTCTAATATGTTTCTTCCCCTCCAACTCAGTGTTATGTTCTTCACACTGGCCCATATTATCTAAAGCAAAATATGAATCTTATCATTGCAATGATACAAAACTTATTAATTCTTCAGTGTAGTCAGAGATTAAAATCAGTGATGGTGGTAAAGCAAAAATTATTATGTGCCTTTTTCAGTTCAAATACTTGCCAGAACATATAAATCCAATGGCAATGTTTGTTACCAAATATGCATTTGTTCATAGAGTAAAAAGTTTTATACCCAAATCCTTGAATTGCTCGGTATGGTAGTATACATTTGTAATTTCAGCATGTGGGAGGTTGAGATATGGAAATATTAGGGTTTAGACCATTTGGGGCAGCTTTGTAAAATGCTGTTCAGACTAAAAATGTCTGGTCATGTAGAGTAGTGGTAGAGTACTTGCTTAGCCCACACAAGGTCTTGTGTTCAACATCTTGTAGCATACATAATAAATTAATACATAAGTATCCCATGAATGTAATTGGCCTTTTATCAAACCCTGCCATGAATCTCACTCTTTCATCTGGCTTTTTGATTTATCTCATGTTGTATTAGGATACAGAGGCTATGGCATCTTACAGAATGACACATTTTTCCTATGTTTTTAAAGATGTTTTAGCTATAAAGTTGTAATATTTTAGAATGCTTATATAATTTTAACCCAGGCAGTGGTGGCACATGCCTTTAATCCTAACACTTGGGAGGCAGAGGAAGTAAGGTCAATATGAGTTCGAGGCCATCCTGGTCTACAACAGCTAATTCTGTGACTGGCCCCAAAGCTACAGAGAAACACTGTCTCAAAAATTAGGAACATAGTAGTAGTGATTTTCTTATTGTTGGTGTTTGTTAAAGTAAAACCTAATGTAATTATATTTTTAAAAATAAAGCTTAAATTAATTCTTCTCATAGAATAGAAAGTTTGTTTTATATTTCAATTTTCAATGCACAAAGGAGACTTTCCTTTTAAATGTGAATGTGAGAAAGATAAATATTAAAATAGAAAGGTAACTGATAACTACTTTGAACTATAAAATTAGGAGGAAGTTGGTTCTGTTGAGGTAGGAGACCAAGAGGGAATAATCTTTCCTTGATTCTAAGGATTATATGTTAACCTCAGGAACAAAAAAAAAACACCCACTGAGCTTCTGATGAAATATATTTTCTCAGCAAGATGATCTGGCTGAAGCTCAATTAGCTTTTAGCTTTCGTACTGTTTAAGGTCTACAAACTTAGAGCAGAGATGGCAAGGATGACTCTAACTTCATTTTCACTTTTTTGCACTTTTTTTTCTTTGATTTAATAAATGGTTGACTTTATTAAGAGAAGACAAGATAGGTATTTACCTCAAACTATCCATGAAAACAAACACACAGATTTACTCATATAATACTTTTGTCTAACAATTAGTTATAATACCAATGTAAACCTGATGTACAGGTGTAAAATACAAAACACACACACACACAAAATCCCACAAGCTTGCAGGGCTGAATTGATACAGATGTCCAAGTAGTATTGAAGGAAGACTTAGGCACTGGACAGTTCCTTAGTGATGTGAAGGGAGCAATGATGACCAATGATGTCAGCCTCCCCAGATATATGAAAGTTTCCAATACCATATTTCTCACATTCCTCAACAAGGTTTCAGACAGGCTGTATGATGATGTATTGAAATAGTCTACTTTCTACAGTCTAATTCAGATGGGTGCATACATGCCCATCAGTACCAACAGAAGTCACTTTAAGAAGGTAGATATAAAACAGATGCAAAGATCAGTATGTAGTCACGCTGGCAGGGACAGCAACAACTGTAAAAGACATAATTCATGGAGCTAAACAGAATCTCAATATAATAATTTTCTTCTCTGAGAAAAGGGACCACTTCAAACCACATGCCTATCTAGACATTGTGTAAAACGATGAGGGATGCTGTATGAAAGCCTATCATCATTTTCTTATTCTCTCCACTCCAAGTGAATGGGATTAGACTGGAAGGTAAAAATGATCACGCTTCATTTTACTTTTTTTCTAATTCAGGAATTCATACAAGGAGATGGGCAAATATTTGAAGCTCATTAATCAGTTTCCCTACCATCTTTCTAATTCTTGCTTTCAAGACCAAGAATCAGCAGAAAACACATTCATTATTCTTTCCTAAGGGTGAAGAGGGTAATTGGGAACCAGATGTAGCTAAGTTGCAATATAAGCTCTAAGCATATTAAAATGTGTAAATCTTGGCATGTCTGAAATATATCCAGATGCTATGACTGAACTGGCAGTTGGACATAAAAATATAGTGTAAGAAGCATCATCTATCTAGAATGGAGATCAGAATTTGAGGTTTGTCAGTACGTCAGTGCTATATAATTCTGGGCAATGGTGTGCAATCACTTCAGTCTGGAGGATGCTCAGGGACATAGCCAACAAAAATATTTTAAATTACAGAACTATTGTCATACAGAAACATTAATTAAGAAGTGCCTAATGATAGAGTGTAGTTAAGAGGCCAATTGTTATTCCCACCACCCAGAACCAAAATAATCACACAGAAACTGTATTAATTAAATCACTGCCTAGCCTTTCAGTTCTAGCTTCTTATTTGCTAATGCTTACATATTAATTTAACTCATCTCCATTAATCTGTGAATCACCATGAGGTCATAGTTTCATCATTGATTCATAATGGTTTCAGCATGTCTGTCTTCAGCAGCAGCTCCATGGCTTCTCTCTAACTTCTCCTTCTTCCTCCCAACATTCAGTTTCATTTTTTCACCTAAGTTCAGCCCTGATATAGGTCCAATAATAATAATATTGATAATTATTAACTAATAATCCTATTCACAACATACAGAGAGGATCCCACATTATCTCATTCTGTTGACTAAGTTTTCTGTCCTTCCTGGTTCCTGCAGTTGTGCAATCCCATAGAAATCACACATAGGTCTAAATTAATTATAAACTCATTGGCCTAGTATCTCGGGCTTCTTATTAACTCATAACTTATAGTAGTCTTCTCTGTGTTAGTCATGTGGCCTGGTACTTTTATCAGTGAGGTGGTCACATCTTGCTTGCTCTGTGTCTGGCTTCTTTTGCAGTTGTTTGAAGACTGAGGACTGAACGTCCCTCTTCCCAGAATTCTCATTGCCCCACCTCTACTTCTGGCCTGGTTGCCCCACCTATACTTCCTAGCTGGTTACTGGTCAATCAGTGGCTTATTTAAAATACAAGTGACAGGGTACAGAAAATTGTCCCACAGCAGTAGAGTGTTTTTACAGCTCAGGTATTAAAAGCTGAAGATAAAACATTAGCAAGTATAAGGATGGATCATAGTGTTTTGTGGTCTGGAGGTCACCATTGGCTTTGAAAAAGACCCTTGAGTTAAAGGACATGGTTGAAGTGTAAATGGAATAAGTTTATAAAAAGTAGGATGTAGAAAATTAAGTGAATACACTAAGAGGTGATTGTACCAGAGATGAGAGAAGTGGTGTCCTCAGAGTGGTATGTGTTAGCTGTCATGAATAAGTTGGGGATGTTTTTTTTTCATATATTTAAAATATTGTATATAGTAATATGTTCCCTTTATGTTATTTACCTTTTCCTACACTACAAATTATTTTCTTTTGAAATTTTAAACTATGTGTATACCTGTATCCTTGTACACCTAAGTGTAGTGCCCACAATGGCCAATACAGTGTATCAGATCTCCTGGAGTTGGCAGTTGTGAGCCACCAGATGTGGATGGTGGGAACATAACCTGGGTTCCTTGAAAGAGCGGTTTTTGCCCATATCCACTGAACCAGCCAGCCAGCCTTCCTTCCCTCATCTATTAATTCTTCTTATTCTTTTCTCCATTGTCTTTCCAATTCTCATATTTGTTCTTCTTCCAAATGACTGATACTCTGTACTATACTAAGAAAAGATGAATTATATAACTATTTGAATAGATAGAGATGAAGGAAATGAGTGTGTAGTTCCCCACAACTCTGAGGACCTGTGGAAGATACACTCACACACACACATACACACACACACACACACACACCTAACAAAAACAAAACAATAAACCCTTAAAATAGTTCTATGTTTTTGTGAATAATAATGTTCTCTAGAGAAACTGGTGGAGAAAACAGTCTTCTTGAAGCAGCAGAGTTTCTAAGTAGATTAAATAGCTGCAGCGCACTATAGCCAACAAGCATGTGTTCTCTACAACTTGTTAAATTATGAGGACTTCAGTACAGAGCTATCCTGACATTGGATGAGAAAATACTAGTTTTTATAATTATCATTAGAAAACTTTACTTAAAAACATTTATCAATTTATTGGCATTTCTTACTAGTAAATTCTTTGTGGAACACTATTTAAATAATCAAAATTTCGGCTGTACCATCTGGCTTTGAAATTTATATTCCAGTATGAATTTATTTGTTTTGACAATTAATTTTTATTATTATTGTTTTATCTGAGTATCCACAAATTAAACTTTCTTTTAAAAGTAATTTCAAATTCTCTCGCATTTGGAAATATTTCCTTATTTTAGTGTTTAGTGTCAGAGACCAAAACTAAGCACACTAAACAAATTTTTAATTTAATCTTTCAAAATATGGCATATTGAATGTTCGCTGACCTTTTTTTTTTTTAATTGTCGTTGCCATTTCATAATGAGAGAACCTGGGGTGGGGAAAGACTATTATGCAACTTTATAATTAGTGCAGTCTTCATATTTAGAGCAAAGAACTTGACTATGTATTTCAGAACACTGAATTTCTTTTATGCAGATCTGACACATCTGAGCATTAGTGGTGGTGCAGGTGTCTGGAATGTGTAAGATTGACACCTGAACACTTTGACCTTAATCTCTTACTTATAACCTTTTCATAGTCTTGGGATGAAAGAATTACATAGCAAAGTTAGATAGAAGCTATTAATTAGAATTTTGGATAGTGGATGATGATCTATTTCATAAACCACAGAATTCCTTCTCTATGCTTAGTAGGCTAGTGAATAACTCAGGACTGAGCAACAGATCTTTCTTGGTGTCATGCCACACTGGTTGAATATATTTGTCCCCTTTCACTACCACCTTCATCTACATCAGGGCGTTGTTTGGGTCTCACATAAACTCACATCCATTCCACGGTAGCTTGAAGTATCAGTAACAAACTGGGACTCCAGCCCAGAAATGTGGACTCTCAGTCTGCTCTTCCCAACCTCTGGACTATGTTCACCCAAATCCCTGCATTATCTAAGCCAATTGCAGGGCAGCTGCTTATTAACAAACAGATGTCACTTGATGGCAGTGACATCCATCAGAGAAAATGATTCGGCTGGAATCAGTCCCTGGGCAGTACAGAAGTCATCACTACAACATATTGTCCCAGGATTTCTGTTTGCTGATTTATTAATAATAAAAGTCCATGTTGCCCTGGCACTTATCTGATTTTAGGGAATGAATAAAATTTGAACTATTTGTGTCAGGCTGAAATGTCTTGTAAATCAGGGTACCTTTGTACATTTCAGTTATTATGAAATGAGCAAAGCTCTGTCTAGATGAATAGGATGTAAGCCCATTGTATCTTGAATGAAAGGATAAGAGATAGAATGCTGTTTTAATATCACAGACAGCATGACTGCTTGTAGTTTAATACTCATATTAGTTTATAATGGAACGCTAAGAAACTGATTTTGTTTCCAGTCAATCAAATATTTTCTCATTGAGTTCTCTACACAAAACAACTCTAGCAAATCCTCTTTTTATTATCGCTACATAAGAAACAGAGTTTCTGATAAATTTAATTTGCTTTGCCCACACTAGCTAAAAATTTGATTTTGAAACTGATCCATTTCTCTCCTTTCTATGACAGGCTATTCTAATCATTAGCATATTGTGAAGATGACTGAACATTTCCTAGTCATGTGACCCATATTAGTTTCCACACTTCCTTATTACTTATGTTGTGAGTGGTTAGCTATCATTTTGGGTTTTTTTCTTTATTTATTGCCATATATATTTTTCTCCAGTCCTCTACCTTCTTTTCTCCCCTTCTCCCCTCTCCTGTAACCCCCACTCTCCCAATTTACTCAGGAGATTTTGTCTTTTTCTCCTTCCTATTTAGATCCATGTATGTCTCTCTTAGGGTTCTCTTTGTTGTCTCGGTTTTATGGATCATAGTCTGGTTTTTATTTGCTTTATGTCCAAAAGCCACTTATGAGTGGATACATATTATATTTGTCTTTCTGGGTCTGGGTTATCTCACTCAATATGCTCTTTACTAGATCTATCCATTTGACCACAAATTTCAAGGTGTCATTATTTTATTGTTGAGTAGTACTCCATTGGGTAAATGTATCACATTTTCTTTGTTCGTTTCTCGGTTGAGGGACATATAGGTTGTTTCCAGGATCTGGTTATTACAAATAATGCTGCTATGAACATAGTTGAGATCATGTCCTTGTGGTATGAATGAGCTTCTTTTGGGTATATACCCAAAAGTGGTATTGCTGGGTCTGAGGACATGCCTAAACAAAGAACTCCCAACAGATGAATATCAAATGGCTGAAAGACGCCTAAGGAAATGCTCAACATTCTTAGCCATCAGAAAAATGCATATTAAAACATCTCTCAGATTCCTTCTTACACCTGTCAGAACAGACAAAATCAAAAACACTGATAACAGTTTATATTGGAGATGGGTAAGAGGAACATTCCTCCATTGCTGGTGGGTTAGCAGTCATTTTGTAAGAAATTAGTACAACTAGGTTCTTGGTCACTTTCCTATTGCTATAAAAAAGCATCACAACCATGACAATTTAGAAAGATAATTTTTGTGTCTTGCATACAGTTGCAAAGTTAAGCCCATGACCATCATGACAGGGAACTTGGCAGCAGACAAGGAGACATCAGAGAACGATAATTACAAATGCCGCAGATTTTTTGAAACTTTCTAATTATTCTCAAACCATCTTACCAACTGGTTACCAATCAGTCAAACGTATGAGTCTGTGGAGGCCATTTCATTCAAACCCCCATACCAGGTTAAAGAAAGCATTGATTTTATTCAGAGAAATTGATGTGGGTCAGAGAAAGGCAGAGATCAAAACTGATTAGGAGAAGAAATAAAACCAAATATATTGACATAGTAAAGCTGCTGTGATTAAATCTATTACTTTGTATGCTAACCCTGCCAAAAAATTAAAGACAAGAATGAACTATCTTCAAACCAAGATTTCTAGAAGAGATTGTATATATGATGGGATCTTGATTTTGGGTTTTTTAATCTCTGAAGCTCAAAAAATGGTACATGTGGTTTAAATCACCTTTAGTGGTGGGCCCTTATAAATATTTCTAGTTACTTTAAAAAATTATTGATTTTATGGAGCTATACATTTTTCTTTGCTACCTTCACTTTTGCTCCCCTCCCCCTCAACACTCCTCCATGGTCCCCATGCTCCCAATTTACTCAGGAGATCTTGTCTTTGTCTACTTCCCATGTAGATTAGATCCATGTATGTCTCTCTTAGGGTCCTCTTTGCTGTCTAGGTTCTCTAGTTACTTTTGATATTTTAAGATTTACTTTGTTTCATAAAATAAGATGGGGCTGAGAGATGACTCAGCCATTAATGACTAGGCTCACAACCAAAGAATAAAATAAGATAGAAGCCCCAAATTCCAAGGTAATTTGGTTTGTTTGAAGTGGAATCATCATTGGGACTGGCAGTTGGCTCCGTAGTTAAGAGTACTCTTCCACAAGACTTGGGTTCATTTCCCAGCACCCATATGGTGACTAACAATGGTTTATAACTCCAGTTCCAAAGATCTAATGCTCTCTTCTGGCCTCAAAGAACACCAGCCAATCACATGTTACATGTGCATACAGGAAAGCAAACCATTCATATTCATGAAGATTTTGATAAAGATAAGTAAAATCTTTAAAGACCATATGGTTGAGTACTTGTTTTACATGATAGTCAGGATGGTTTTTCTAGGCATAGGGGTATGGTTGTTTTAGTTTGGCAGTCAAATAGATATCTATACCATTACCCCTTTGATATCCTTGTATTTATAGCCACTATTTTTTTTTTTTCTTATGAACATCTAGCATAGTGTTTGGTGTCTTATCAATATGGAGTTAAATTCTCACTTTTGTTTTGGTGTTTGTTATGTTATTTCTATGGTGAGATTGAATCACACCTCCTGTGAACTGAAATATCTCTATCCAAAATCCAGTGGAAATGTTTCACCCCTGTGTGTTGACAGAGGCTGCTTGTGTGTTTCCCAGCTGACCAGACATGAAATAATTGCACAGAAACTGTATTAATTAAACCACTGCTTGGCGTATTAGCTTTAGCTTCTTATTGGCTAGATTAATCTTAATCTTAACTTCATCCATTTCTATTATTTTATATGATACCCCAAGGCTCATGTTTTACCAATACTGCTGCATGGACATCTCCAGTGGCTACATGGCATCTCTTTGACTCTGCCTACTCTCTCCTCCTCTATCTAGTTGGAATTTCTGCTTTGCCATATTCTGCACTGCAATAGGCCCAAAGTAGCTTTTTTATTAACTACTGGTATTCACAGAAAACAAAGGGGACTCCCTCATCACTTGTGCATTCAGTAATTGAGACTTTGGCAAAAGAGTAGGCTTAGAGGACATCAAGAGGGTGGAACCTTCATGATAGAATTGATTAGCATTTAGGAATAGATTAAAATAAACTCGCTCTTTACCATAGGAAAATAAGGCAGAAGAAAGAAGCTATCTGCCAAAAATGAAGATAGCCCTCAACAAATCCTAAATATTCTGGCACCTCAGTTTTAGATTTTCCAGTCTCCAAAATGGAGATAAATAATCATTTTCTGCTTCTGCCACTTAATGCATTGAAGTTTGGTATGGTAGCCCAAATGAAGCAACAATATTACCCAATCATATTGTTTTTAAATATGATCCAAATAGCTCATGCAGTGACTATGTAGTTATGCTTGAAGAAGAAGCTGAATTCAAACATGAGGCTAAGGAGTACTCTCCATATTTAGGTCTTTCCTAAGTAGTAGCCAAACTCTTTATGGTGGGATTACCATACTATGGGCACAGGTTTTGTTTATATACCTATATAAATTGCTTATATGCTACAAAACTGGAAAAGAAATGTAACAATATCATATATATGTGTGTGTGTTTTGTGTGTGTTATTTAAATGTGTATATACTTGCATAGAATTATAAATTCATCGTAAATGCAGTGTCTAACTTGTACCCAGCATCTTTAGCCTATGTGTAGGACACATTCCACATATCAATTATCTGTGATTAGACATCTGACTAGTCCAATGCCTGTAATTGCTCATTTTCTAGTTGCTGTGACAAAACATCCAGCCACAGCAGGAGGGGAGGTTTTATTTCAGTTAGAAGGTAAAGTCTATGTACGTGGAGATAGCATGGCAGTGGGGCTCTGGGCAGCTGTGACTTCGCATCTGTAGTAAGGAAGTGAAAAGAGGGGAAGGCCAATGCTCAGGTTATGTTCGTTTTCTTCAGTCTGGAAGCCCATGAAATAGTTCCCTCCCCACTGGAGTGAATTAATTGATCCAATCTGAGAAATATCTCACAGACCTTCTCTGGTTTATCTTTTAGATGAGTTTTGATTCTTTCATCCTGTCTTTATTAACCACAACAATATCTTTACCTGAGGCTTAATTCAACCAAATCTCTCTGTCCAACAAGAGTCTTTTCTGACTCCATACCTCATTCTGAGCAGGAAAGTAAAGCAATATCACAAGTTTCCCCTGACTTCTCTCCTCTGATGCAGGGGATACTGTGTTTGCAAACACTCTATACCTTTATTAATAATAGCTACTTATCTATTCACTGAGGACAATGGCCCCTACTATTTGCCATCCTAATCTCCATGCTGTGAGGAACTATGTGGTAAAGTGGTTCTCCCCAGCATCAGTTCAGGGGTCCAATCATAGAGATCCTTTGTAGGAATGTTAATCAAATGAACTCTTTATCTATAAGATGAGGAGAACATGTGATGCTATGGAGGTGGGACACTGGAGAAGGTATGGAGAAGATCATTCCATTGAGTAAGACACATAGAGTAATGTCTGCACTTTAAAACTGGGATGGGATAGCCATGGTAAGTAATAAAGATAGCACGAATTCCACACGAAATTCTAAGTTAGTTTTATCTCATGTATCCCTTAGAGAGAGGACATAACATTCATCCACTTGTGACATCACTTTGATAGGTAACAGTTTTGAGTCAGTGGTCAGGACAGAAAAGTAGTCATATGAATATATTACTTTGCTAATAAGTAAGAAATTATGACAACCTTCTCTGAGCACCAATATTCTAAATGAGTAAGACATAGTTGTTACTCTAAGGTCATGAAAGTCTGATAGAGAGACAAACACTGTTAATACCAAATTTTAATAGGAACTTTAATCCACCTCAGAATCACCTAGAGAACCTGTTCAAACACAAGATTGTATTTCATTCACTAGACATATGGTTCTGACAAAGAGCCTGAGAGTGTGTTCTAGATTTATTTATTCCTTGGTGGAATCCTGAAGACCACACTGTGGGAATTACTACACAGACACCTGTGTGAGAGCACTGCAGGTGTCACTTATGAGGCCACCTTCATTGTTCACGGAGAAACCAGAGAATCTTCCTGGGATGCTTCACCAAGCCCTGCTGTTCATATGTCTTGATGACTATGTGACTTTGAAGACTGAAGCATACAATAATTGCCACTTCTTTAGAGTTACTGTGAACTGTAATACAGTGCAGCCTTTGCTGTAATTGTGCCCACATTGATGTGACTTCTAAAAATCACTATGGTACCTGACTGTCAAGTTGTTTTCCCTGACTCTCAGATTTTATATAGAACCTCCTTTATCAAGTTCTTGAGTTTTGAAGTAAATGGACATTGGAAGGAAACTGATGGGCAGGATCCTTGCCATTCCCTTGAAAGTGGGAAGAAAGCTGGGGAAGTGTTTCAGATGGACTTTGAAACATCTTGGTCCATAGTGTACAGTAAGGAAGGGGCCATTTGTTAGTTCTTGACCACGTAGCCTCAAAATAATCACACAGAAACTGTATTAATTAAATCACCAGTTGGCCTATTAGCTCTAGCTTCTCATTGGTTAATTCTTACATCTTATTTTAACCCAATTATATTAATCTGTCTATTACCACATAGCTGTGGCTGTTGTAGAAGGAATGGGTTGTGTCCCACTGCCTGACTAGCTTAACCAGTAAAGGATGAAGGTTAACTATCAGACTGGGAGAAGATTAAGGCAAAGGTTCAGATGTAAGAGGAAAGCTTTCAAATTGCCCATGTGGCTTCTTGTGACCATTCTCATGTCACCTATTCACACTACTTTGTTTTTTTCTTTAACTATTATTGTTATATTGTAAAGACTTATAAATATATAAATACAAGCTATACATACATATATATATATTATAAAATAAAGCACACATATATATATTTTTTAGAGCCGACCACCTAGTATGATGATAACCATTTAGAACACTTTACCATGACGAAGACTGACTTTTTACTCTCGGCAGTCAATTGTCTATAGCTCTTCATTTAGAGGTGTGGTCCTCTGAGATTTCCTCCATCCTCATTAACATGCCAAATGTTGTTATTATGTTCAGTTCTTGTTTAGGCTATTATAGTGTTTTAATTTAATGGGTATAGCTTCCCTTTCCTATATAGCAGACTCAGTCTTTGTCCCTTATAATCTTTCTGCCCCGACTCTGATCTTTACATCTGACTGGTATTATAGCTGGGATAGGAACCGAATGCTAACAACCTAATTTTAACATAACATAGTGAACTCTAATGACTCTGTTTTAAAATTAGGTCATATTCTAATGTTCAGGGTGTTTAGGATCCAGCTTATATTTATTTAGAGATACAATTTATTATATAGAACTGATTTCATAGAGCTATACATTTGTACTTTAGAATAAATTATACTTATAACTTCTCTGTTATTTATTCAGATTTTCAATTATTTGTCCTCCCGGTGGGATTATACTTCCTAAGAAATCAAGGTCAGTTCTTAGGAAGCACTAGATATGCAGCCTGTATGGCAGGCTAAACTGCGAGCCACTGTGACAGGAGTTGATGAGAATTCTGATTTATAAAATAGGAACAACATTTCCTTACTAAACACCAGCAAGGAGGAAATGCCAAGTGCATCACATGCTGTTGGGACAGGGTTATGTGCAGTCAAGCAAGCTTCACAGTTTAAAGCATTCTCTCCCCAGCTTCCCTGAGGAAAATCATGCATTAGCAATGGAATGAAAACAGCTTGCTGATTCCTGGTGCCCTTACTCCCCCTGTGAAGGAGCCAGCTTAAAGTACTTTTAAAGCAGAAGCT
This sequence comes from Alexandromys fortis, assembly GCF_014885135.2. NCBI lineage: Eukaryota > Metazoa > Chordata > Mammalia > Rodentia > Cricetidae > Alexandromys > Alexandromys fortis. Next base: position 607,084 of record NW_026067943.1, read on the forward strand.
TCTGTATCTTGCAGTACTTCTGTGAGGAAAAGATTTCCATGTTGGTATTTGAAACTGTCAGTGTGTTTAGTTTCTTCATACTTTTTTTTTCAGCAATAGGACATCCAAATAATATACTAGTAACAAGAGTTATTAAACACGCAATGGATTTGCCAAAGGTGCACAGGTAATGCCCTCTGGGATTTTAAATGGCAGGTCTCTGCTATTTTATTTTTCAATAACAATCTAAGAGCTAAATGGGAGAGGGTTAGCAACATGATCCTCATCTCCTCTAGTTTTCAAAGGTTAGCTGTATTCCTTCTAAAGGAAAATTGCTGAACTAGATGATTCTTTAAAGCTCTTTATCTATATCCTGACCTTATCATCTTACCTTGTTTTTGATAGCAGGAGTAGTCTGTTCTCATGAGAAGTATTCAAACAATGATTGCATCTGGTGTGTTCACAGTCCCATGACTTGCATGAAAGTTGACAGGTAGTCTTCATACATTGCACAACAAAACAGTACATGTTTGTTCAAAATGGCATCACTGAGTACTATGCCAATGGCTATAATCTTCATTTTCGAGAGTTTATTATTGATTCTGAGTCTCACGTAGCCCAGACTAGCCTTGACATTGCTGTCTTATCCAGACGGCCTTTAGTTCCTGATCTTCCTGTCTCTCCCTTCTGAGTAATAGAATTATTATATCTAGTTTATGGGTTGCCATGAATTAAAACCTAGGCTTCATGTAGGTTAGAAAAGTACTTTATTAATTAGGCCTTTCTCCAAGCTCTTTAATTGAAATTTCTGTGTTTGTATTTTGATAAAACATATTAATTGTAGGTGTTTGCTAAGAACACAATTAGTGTTTTGGGTTCTAATATAAAATTGATAGTTCTTTTGAAGGAAGACATAGAGGAATAAATTATAGCTGTCGTGCTTAAGGAACATAATTGCTAAGGGAAGATAAAGATACACAGAGCTAGGCTGTAATAATAGTAACCAATAACATAAAACACATACCTAGGTACATGCGTGTTCACATGTATAATAATGTTTATGTTATATTAAAATATTTGTATAGTCTCATGAATTTAGATAAATGATAATTCTTCCTTAGTCCATCTGAGAACACTGAGCCTCAGGACATTATCTTGGGTTGTAGGACTAGGAAGTGATAGACCCAGCATTTAAATGCTGGAATTTAGCTTTTCTTTAGATAATATCTAATCATTATGTCCTCTTAGTGAATGATTACATTCTCTAAGAATGGAATAACATAGATAACAGGAATCATCATCTCCCTTACCCTGTGATTTGCAGTCTTCTTGGATGGAACCATTTTTTCTACTTCTAATGGCAACATCTTGATTCAGATCATTCATATTTCACCTGGACTGCAACAGGTTGTGTTTCCTCTGGCTCTTCCCATGCCATCTTTTATATCTATTGACCACATTTTGTGATACTCATGATTATATAAAAGGAATTTCACTGACAAACTCACTCCTATCCATTCTTCAAAGTTTAGTCATGCAGGAACAGTATTCACACCTGATAATGCCTACAGATTTGTTTGGGTTCAAAATAAGAAAGAAAGGAGAATCTCGAAATAATTTTGGAAAATATATTGAATGAAGTATAATTAAGGAGATAAAAGTATTCTTTTAATCATATTTTAAGGAAAATAATCCTGAAAATTGTTAGGAACAAGAATGAAACTACCATGATTTAGTAAGTAATACTTGACAGTGATGTAGCAAAAAGTTAGATGTTTCAGAATCTGAGGTACTTTTCAGCTTTGCTTTCTGATTGGTCAATAAGACTTCAGGAATTTTAGTTCAGTTTTATTTAAACTAAAGGTCGGTTTTATTTAGAACAATACTTGTATAACAAACAAATCCTCAAATCTTGTAGCCCAATAAAATAAAATTTTATTTCAGTGTGATGTCTAATATTCAAGTCCTTGGTAAATCATACTTAACCTTAAAGGTCATAGTCCACAGTGCTTGGAAGCTGAGAAAGAAGTATTGATGAAGTTCTACTCAGTCTCAGAATCTCTGCTCTAATTTATGAATGTAAAACATGCCATGACACGGCCTGCTGGTAAGAGTGCTTGAAATACAAATGTTGGATATGAGGCATCTTCCAGGATACATTGACAATTTGGAAAGCATGACTTTGGACAGCTGATTTTGCTTTATACATTAAAATAACATTTTTTCATAAAATAAGTATGACGATCACAGTTAATACATAGATTTATAATGAAGAATTTAGAAAGTGTTCAAGGACAATATTAACAGTGCACTCACTTGAAAGGAAAAGAAAGAGTAAGACTCAAGCACCATGGAAGGCAACAGAAAAGAGAGAGAAAGAAAGAAAGATAAAAGTATGTGTTGTGCTTGATTCTAAATTAATGTTTTCAGTATTGCTTTTAGAACATGTATTGAAACACTAGATTACTTGAGTGGAAATGGTAACTTCCCTATATTCAGCTCCAGACAATTCCCAATGCAGCTAGCAGCTGCTCCCATGCTCTCCCTTTATTCAAGTTCCATTATCACGCCTTCACATTATATGAGGGATTGAGGTTGGTACAGCCATTCTAATTTGATCATCTCCACCAATTCTACATTCTGGGTTGTTCAGTGTATTGTAGGGCTAGCTGACATAATTGTTCTGTGTTATGTCTACAAATAAATAAAATGTAGGACTTTGCTGATCACATGGAAGAAATTATTATATCTCTTCTTGATTGGGTGCTTTGCACACACTGCCTAGCAAACATAACAACTCTAATGTTGCAAAAAGAACGCAAATTTACTTGAAATGTAATTTCTATCCCTAAATAGTTTCAAAGTCACTTCAAATCAACAACGACAAAAAACAAAGCATAAAGGGATGCTTCCTTTGTTGAATTATTCTGTATGGTACAGTATGGTACATGTGTAAATGAATATGTGTGCTTTTTTTGTAAATATATACCTGTATATATGTACATGTGTATTTTGTTTGTATATGTGTGATTTCCTTTTTTCCCCCATTGGCATGACTGACTTGATATATGTCACACAGAAATGTTAAGGAGCAGTAGATTTATGTTTGTGGATTTGGATACGAAAATGAAGCCCAAACTTGAAAGTTTATGCTATACTTTGGCAAACTTATCTTTAAAATACTTATAATGAAAAGTTTACAATAGTGTCAATAGTTTGATCTGTTAAATACACTTGCCCAAATTAAATAGTCTCTTTGAATGCAGAAGTGGCTCAGTGGCAGAGTTCTTATCTTTACCTGCTCAAGGCCCTGAGTTAGATCCCTACCAAAAGAAAAACAAAACAAAACAAAACAAAAAAACAAAAAAAATCAAAACCAACAAACAAAACAAAACTATTCTTCTGCTGAATTGTTAAACATTTGATAATTTTGAGATATATTTTTTGCTTTTCTAATTGTTTGTGCATGTGTATGCCTGAACTTATGTAAGTTTGTGCATGTGAGCATCGTACCCATGAGGTCTGAAAGAGGCCCTGAATCCTTTGAGCTAGAGTTGCAGGGAGTTGGGATCAGCCTGTTGTAGATGCTGAGAATGCAACTCAGGTTCTCTTCAATAGCAATTCACATTATTTTCTATTTTATTTTTTCATTCATTAACATATATATTATTATATATTTCACATGAATCAGAAGCTGTACAAAATAATGGCCTTTGTGAATATTTACTAATTACAAGGAAAATACTTGTATACTATGAAAAATAATGCTAGTCATTTATTGATCTAATAGGCATTTTTGCTGTTGATGATGTGCTTTCATGTTTTCCATTCATTAAAAAAAAGATTCTTGCCCCCCCCCCCCCACACACACAAGCTGCAACACTTGGGAGAGCAAGTTTTACACCTGTTAGTAAAGGTGTGAGTGAGACAGTGCTGAAGTTGTGAGCACTGGAGAGTTGTCCCCATTTTTCATCTGTCCCATGGCAAGACGGGCAGGAGGAGAATACCCTGCTTGTTGCCCACCAACACCTGAGGCAGATGGGAAAACTGGTCTTGTTGTCATAATAGTGGGAGAGTTATCTCCCACCCCAGCTAGCATCAACACTCAGGAGAGTGTGTACTGCACCTTGACTGGGCAACACAATGCAGCCAACCCTTTTGATGCAGGTGTGGGTGATAAAATAAAATATATTAGAATAAATCAAGAACCTTCAGATCGAAGTTGGAACCTTCAGATCCAACAGAAGGAAAAGTGTCCCAAGGACAGGCACAAGAATCAAAGACCCACGTATTCTCACAGTCAGAAATCTCATAAAAGAAAAAAATGCTAAGCTAAAAGCTATGATATATACACAGAGAACCGACTGCCGACATATTTAAGCACAGTCTGCTTCAGTCTCTGAGAGTTCATATGTTTCTTTCTTAGTTAACTCAAAAGAGCTTATTCTCCTTGTGTCCTTCAGCCCCTCAGGCTTTTCCACTTCTTCCACTTCCTCCTCCAAAGAGTTCCCTGGACTCTGAGGGTAGGAATTTGATGGAGATATAACATATATACACGTTCTGCATAATATCTAACTGTGAATCTCTGCATTTGTTCCAATCTGTTGCTTGAAAAAACTTTTATGGTGATTTCTAAATAAGACACTGATCTATAAGTATAGAAGAATATCATTAGGAGTTATTTTATTGTTACCTTTTATTTTTCTGTTTTTTAGTCTCCCAGATATTTAGTCCCTGGTTCTTGATTAACAAATCAATGCCAGGTATGACTTCCATCTTTGGAAGTAGGTTTTAAGTCAAACCTGACATCTGTTGACTTTTACCACAGTTTTGTAGCAATATTTCCCTAGCATATTTTCAGGATATAGTGTAGGTCAAAAGTTATATGACTGGGGTGGTGTTTAAATTTCTCTCTCGGCAGCCTTTAACTTCCTATATCTAAGAAATGGAAACATATTGGTAAAAGCTTCATGAAGGCGCCAGCTTGACTTCTTCATGTTCAATGAGTTGTGTGGATGTTTCCCATGACAGTGGGGCCCTGTTGTCAGTTTGTGGAGAGTTATGCATTAACTTAGCAACAGTCTGGGTTCTATGGTAATTTCTTTGTGACCCCCTTGGCCAAAACTTCAATTGAATGTAATCCAATTCTGTGACTAGAAGCCTCATTAGGTGATAAGAAATGGACATTTGCGACTGGTCCCACTATTAGGATACCTCATTAGGATCACCATCATACATTTTTGGAGGTTTTGGAGCTTTTGGAGGTTTCCACTATAGTAGATTTCCATATAATCCCTCCATGATCCTCAGTTACAGACGTCTCTCCTCTTACTCTTTCCCTCTACCCTATTTACCCTCCTCTTTCCCACCCCATCGCCCCATTCTCATCCACACCTACCCTCAGTCCATCTGTATAATCTATTCTATTTCCCCATACCTCTCCCCCATAGACCCCTTCGCTATGCTTATCCTCTCTGGGTTTACAGATTATAACTTGGTTAGCATTTACTTATTTGCTAATATTCATATACAAGCAAGTATATACCATATTTATACTTCTGGGTCTAGGTTAAATCACTCAAGATGATTTTTTCTAGTTGAATCTATTTGCCTGCAAGTTTCATGATGTCATTTCTTTTAACAGATTATTATTACTCGATTTTGTAGATGTACCACAATTTATTTATCCATGTTGATAGACATCAAGTTTTTTTTCCAGTTCCTGGCTATTATGACTAAAGCCACAATGAATATGGTTGAACAAAAGTCCTTGTGGTAGGTAAAATGTCCTTTGGGTATATGCCAAAGAGTGGTATAGCTGAATCTTGAGGCAGACCAATCCCTATCTTCCTGAAGAGATGCCACACTTATTTACATAGTGGTTGCCCAAGTTTGCACTTTCACCAGCAATGGATGAATGTTCCCCTTATTCCACATCATCACCAGCATGAGGTATCATTTGTGTTATTGATGTTAGCCATTCTCACAGGTGTAAAATGAAATTTCAATGTAGTTTTGAGTGACATTTAGCTGATGGCTAAGGATGTTGAACTTTTCTTTAAATGTTTCTTAGCCACTGAGTTTCCTTTATTGAGAATTTTGTTTATACCTGTAAATCATTTTTAATTGAATTATATAGTTCTTGATATATACTCTTGAGTTCTTTATATATTTTGGATATTTGTCCTTTATTGAATGTAGAGTTGATAAAACATATTTTTCCATTCTGTAGACTGTTGCTTTGTCTGAATGATAATGTCCTTTGCCTTGGAGAAGATTTAAGTTTCATGAGGTTCCATTTATTAATTATTGGGCGCAGTTACTGCACTACCAGTGTTCTGTTCAAAAAGCTGTCTCCTATGCCAATGTATTCAAGGCTATTCTCCACTTTTCTTTCTATCAGAATCAGTGTATCTTGTTTAATGTTGAGGTCACTTGAACTTGAGTTTTGTGCTGCGTGATAAATACAGAACTATTTGCATCCTTACACATCCAGAAATCCAGTTTGCAGATTTAGATTCTTTAGTGCATTATATCTTGTTTGCCCTTAATTGCTCCATAACCACAGTCTCTATATTAACTTGGGTTTTCAACTATTATTATAACAGTCAGTTAACTCAACGTCTCATATCTTCTAGGATGAATTTCCAATAAATGCTATTTTTATTACTTAAATGCTTATGATTCACAATTCTTTACAGAAGAGAAGCTAGCTTTTTTTTTGTGAAGAGATGTTGCCAGAGTACACTCTCCAGTTTCGATGTTTCCTGGTTCTTGGCATCTTGATCAAAATTGAAGGTTACCAAGTGATAAGAAGCTTCATTCTGCACCAAAGTGAGAGTGCAGATGAGAGAGACTCATTGAGAGAGCAACGGGTTCCTTGCATTAGACAACCTAAGGGCAGCAGTTATTGTTATTGTCCAGGGCTGCTATTTATGGAGTCAAGAAATAGGAGACGTTGGTTCACAATGGGAATAGTAAGTTTTGTTCTCATTTTTGATTGATAAGCGAGAGTTGTGTCATCCTTTCTTCCTTGCATGGGCCCTTTAACGGGATACATATGATTTTACTTCTATGCTTTTCAGTTGTGCAAAGGGTTAAGACAGTAAATAGGGACTTCCCCCCAATGTTCATTCACAGAACACAGTTTGACTCGCTGCATGTGAGCTTAAAAACAATTTAGGGTGACGTGCCATTTGACTCTAGTTCCCAGAAATACGCTAGAGTGTGTTTGGATGGAAACAAACAATAAAAGAGAATTAGTAAGATGTTACTAAAGAGAGGTCATTTACTCCACTGTTTAAAGTGAGGTGTGTGAGCAACTTGACACAAATGAGGCTCCTGGGTTATCTGTGCATTGTCAAGAAAGCCCAAAACAAGCAAATTTTCAGATAACTAAGGTCATCCTAGGCTTATCTGCCTCGGAAGAATTGAAGAACTATAAAATACAGGGTCAAAACTCCATATTAGTCTTTTCAACTGATAGTCTCTTTGGAATATAAATCCTCATAGTCACGAATGCTTGTATAAGCATGGACTGGAAAATTTACTTAATCCTTCTCTGGGCTTGTTCACTTTCCTTGGTCTTTCACTTCTCAATATCCACAAGTCAAAATCTAATTCTTTGAGTATTTAGAATTAATATTGAAAGATCAAGAATATGTAAACTAAACTTCCTGAATTCTGATCTAGCTGTATTTGGTTTTGGTATTTAATGATGGGAAGGGCAGTGTTTTTCTCACATGGGGTACCTTGTTGCTGTATTATCCATACTTGCTTAAATGAATAAAGAAATTTATGAAAAGAAGGATGGGGAAAGAAGAAAGGTGAGACAGAGGGAAGAAATAATTTTTTTTTGATTCTTGAATATCATGACATACTGCATTTTTAATACTAGTACTTACTAAACCACTTGTCTTAATGTATGCTCTTAGGACTCATGAGTGACACTTTCTTGTCATTACCTATAATTGGCTCTTACTTAATGAAGAGCTCAAGTTTGATTAAATCCCACAGAAGAGGAAAATACTCTAAGCAGATGTTTTCATTCAAGGGTAACGTTCTTGGTCCACTACAAAATACTCCTCTTACATCTTGCTCAAAGTACCCAAGTTGTGTTAGGTGTGAAAACAGTTTCATTTGATCATCTTATTCTTGATTTTGTTCTTTTTGTTGATTATTTAGCAAATTGGCAAATCACTCTTTAGTGGATTTAATATTTTGGTTAAAAATATCTGTAAATGAATGTGGATGCTGCCCTTCTTAAAGAATCTTTTCTCTCTGTTCTATCAAGGCTAAAGTCCTATCATGGCATCAGAAAGTCTAGACAGAACTCATATATTAACTACAGTAGTTCTAAAGGCAAAGCATGAGACACTTTACGTTTGGTGAGATAACAATCAAGTTAAATATCTTACTTGGTCCTCAGTGGCTTCTTTCTCCTAGTCTCTTCATGACCCGTTGCATTTTCATTTTGTTTGATATTACATTGCATTAGCAGATATTACCTCCACATTAATTTTTTTATTTGATATGACCCAATGCCATATGTCAAAAGACCAAACATTTCCCTCTATATTGAATATAATTCGGATCATAAAACCAAGTCTCGCTCTTTTGCTAAGCATATGGCAACACATAGCTCATTATCAAAGCTATATAAAGTGAACTTCTTAGCCTTTTCACATAGAACTGGAGTTAGAAGCAAAGTTCCAGGGTCCTGACTATGCTGAGTAAACCCTGACTTAATTAATATGTTTTTTCTGTCTCAATAGTTTACTTAAAGAGAAGAGTAGTTGTGAAAAGTAAAAAGATTATACCACATTCCCAATGTGGTCACACTGGAAACTGTAAGATTTGGGGGTCTAGTGACATATGTGGGATATTGCTGTGGGTCTTAGGTATAAATACAGGCAGAAATGGACTAAGGACCAATATGTATGCATAAGTCATCAGGTTTTCTTTTCTTGATTCTATAAAACTAGGAGACAGTTTATTTAAGGTCCAAATATAAGTGGTCATAACCTACAGGCATGGGTTCAGGATGCCTCAAATACAACGTTCCAATGTACAAAAAAGTTTAATGGATATGTTTTATAATTACTGAAAAAAGAAAGTCATAAATTAAGGCATTCCTAAAATGCCTTGGTGGAAACATTGGTTTACAAAAAAAGTACGGAATCGATTTTGGACATATATTATGATATTTCTTAGTTTGTGGATTTGTAGATGTTAGTATTCTTTGACATTTATATATTACTAAATGATTCATACCATAGTCAAAAAGATTTTTAAGTCAATCACAGGGATGGGTGAAAAATAGCTGCTAAGTCTCAAGATCAGCAAATTCCCAGCTCTCTGTAATCACGAACGTTTAATCTATCAAGCAGTTATTCAGAATTCTGAATATGGATGTAAGTGCTTTGTGGAAACTTCAACTCACTGTTCCTCCTCATGTAAAATTTTATGTCACTAGGATGCTAGGTCAATTCATTCCTAGGATCTGATAAGTACAATTTGAGTATGCAGGGAAACAATTTTCAAGAGGAAGAAAAGGTTCGCAGAGACTTCAAGGAATATATCCCCCAATTGTATCCATTTTATCAGTCATTTAATCAGAGAATAATTTTATTCATCTCTCTGTATCTGACATAATATGTAAATATGACGTATAAGAGGAGCATTAAAACAAAAGCTAAAACAAACAACAACAAAGAATGATCTAAAGAAAAACATTCCCCAGATGAAGTATCTTAATCAACCAAAACCACAGTTCTTAACCAGATTGAAAAGAAATTCATCTTTGTTTTCACAGTTATTTCTACTTTGTGAAAGAAATGCTTGATATATGAACTGTTTGAAATAATTCATCATTGTCTATTGATTTCTGTAGCTCTTACCTCATGTGCAGTGACTAGTTTTAATTTTCAAAGTATTAGGATTCAATATATAATTTTTTTACAAAATTTGTAGCTAATATTTTATTTGCACTGTTAATATATACCAGCAGATTTCAATTTGGTGAAATAAGTGGATAGTCACATTATGGAAAAATCACATAGTGATATAGTAACATTCTGAAATTCTGTCTAGCAAAAATGTCATTTCTGTATATGACAAATATTTTACAACGATAGAAGAAAGAGGCTAGAATTGTGAAAACCCAGGTTTCCATAGAGGGTTTACTTGTTTGTTTATTTGTTGTTGTTGTTTTTGAGGAGGCATAGCTAAATCACACTTTGTATTTCATAATCAGAAAGATAAGTGGAACTGTAATATAAGACATTATTTAAAATTACCCATATTCTTTTCTTCAGCAGAATGTAAATATTATTTGGTATAATCCTTGTTAATCAAATTTTAGGACATTCAAAGACTAGTTTAATTGGGCAACTTAAGCTCATATGGTGTAACCACCATGAATGTTGTTGTCGTCATATGGAACTGATTACTTTGTACAGTTTAGATAAAAATGTCAGTGAAGTCATAGTTATTGGAAAGTATGAAGATATTAGTAAGTTCTAGGGTTTCCCTGAGCCGTGAGTTAGTTGTATCTGGGCACTTTAATCTCAGTAACAATGTGGTAATATAGTTGGTTGACTCAGTTAGTCGTCTTCCATTTATAGTAGCTGGATAACGTTGTATTGTTTTGAACTCTGAATAGTGGATTTAAAACAAAATTACAAGCTCCAGTGAGATATCTCAGAGGCTAAAGCATATGCCACTCTACCAGATAACCCAACTTCATTTCCAAACACACTGATGGCTCATAACTGCCTTTAGCACCAGCTTTAGGGAATCCAACTCATCATTCTGGACACCTAGGACAACTTCATTCACATGTTTTTCTTCCTACAGATACACACCTATATAAATAATTAAAAATTAAATTAATATTACAAAAATCAATTATAAATAAAATAGTTGCCTTAACATGGAGTTCTTTAATTTGAGTAATTTAAAATAAATATTTGCCTCTTTCTCATTGGGATTTATGATCTGAATTACATCATATAATGAGAGAATTACTTTATGATGATAATAAAATGTTCACATATTTAAAATATTAGGAATTAAGGGAGGAATGCTGGGAAAGTATACAGCTTTCAAAGAAATGTGATCAGTAAGAAGACAAAATAGTATCAGCCCCATTTGCAGGTCATTAAAACCAATATTATCATCATTTTTATAATTTAGGAAATTTTACCAAAGAGGAATCCAAATACCTTAGACAGTATAAAAACATGCCTAAATGTAAGATAGCTTAATAAATATAGAAGAGAGCTTCAATGTCATTAAAAGTGTTTCCTTACTTTGAGTGAACAACTGTGAGTGATATGGAAAATGAGTATCACTCAGCTTTTCTGAGTCCAGGTTATGGATATGTCCTCTGAAGTCAGTACAAGTTTGTAGTGAGACAAATAAATCCAAACATCTTTCTCTCAAAATTTCCCAGCACAGACAAAGATAAGAAGTAACTCACAGAGTCATTTCCAACTATATTGAAGCCAGTTTTGGATGTGGGTGTCTTTTCTATTAATCAAAATCACATAAATTCTCTTAATTTTCTTAACTCTTCATTACCAAAGAGCCTACTGGGGAAATACTATTTAGTTCAGAAGTATTAGCTACCACAATAATGTCTTCTAATATGTGTAAGACTTACTTTTAGTAAAAATGGCTCATAAATTCTTTGTCTATTTTTATACAATTCCCAGTAACCATCTATAAGTCTATAATGGATATTTTCTAAAAGGGGTCAATGTTAAATTAGTAATGTTTAGGATTGCTTTTGGCTAAGGAAGCCAAAGGATCTTGTCTGTAATGACCCTTTTTAAAGAATTATTTGTCTGTCTACATATTTAAATAATGGGTACTTGTTTGGTTTATGAGTTGACTGAACTGTTTAAACCTCCACATAATCCTGTAACTTGCATTCATTTTTTGTTTAGAAGATTTATTTATTATTTGTATACATATATGTCTGAGCATATTTTATTAGAGTATATGGGTGCAAGTATCCTCAGAAGCCAGAAAAAGACATTGGATTCACAGGCATTGGAGTGACAAGCAGTCTTCCACAGCCTAATGCAGGTGTTGAAACTCAACTCTGGCTCTCTGTAACGTCAGCAAGTTCTCTTAAGTGCTGAGCCATCTCTCCAGTTTTCTACATAGGTTACCTTAGTAACTGGATAACTGTAATATACCTATTTCTAGGAAAGAAATATTTTCTGCGGATGCCATTGGTTATGTCATACTTAAGAGGGCAAACGCTAAGGAGTACGGATAACAAGAATGACTAACAAGCAGTACATTCAATTTAGCTCTAATTATGAAATTTTACATAGAGATAAGATTTCTAGAAATTTTGGAGATTTAATTTCCTTTCTGTATTTTCTCTGTCTATTAAAACATCAACAGTCTTAAAAAGTTCAGAATAGAAACTGTTTAAATTTCTAAACAGCTGAGTAGTACTCTAATATGTATATATTCCATACTTTCTTCATCCATTCTTCAATTGAAGGGCATCTAGGTTGTTTCCAGGTTCTGGCTATTACAAACAATGCTGCTATGAACATAGTAGAGCATATACTTTTGTTGTATGATAAGGCCTCTCTTGGGTATATTCCCAAGAGTGGTATTGCTGGGTCCATGGGTAGGTTGATCCCAAATTTCCTGAGAAACCTCCATACTGTTTTCCAGAGTGGTTGCACAAGTTTGCATTCCCACCAGCAATGGATGAGTGTACCCCTTTCTCCACAACTAAACAGGGAATTAATTAGCCTAGGAACCCTATCTTTTTCAGCTTTAAGTATTATCTGATAATGCTAAAACACATTTTGAAAACTGATAGTCATAAAGCTGGTAGTGTAGAAACTGTTAAAGAATAAATAACTTTCCATGTTATTTCATTCCAACTTTGCCAGTAATAAGTCATTCTGGAGTCTAATAAGCACCAAAATCCTTTCTAATACAAGCAATCATTCTTTATTAATTTGTGTTGGAATCATAGCAACATTGATGTTGAGTAGCTCCTTCAAAATCTGTAGGATTTATAGATGGCCTGGGACATGTCCTGATAGATGACAGCATATACTTCATCTTCTATTTTCATAGCAATAGAATTCATCATACACATTCATCTGGGACCTGGACATGAGTGGCTGCAAAAGATTATAGGCTACCATAGCCATCAGTGGAAACCATGTGCTAATGTCTCCTAGAGATTACAGCCCAGTTAATTCTACAGGGCACAGTATCCTCTGCAGGTGGCACTTACTCTGATTAAAGCTTTAACTTGAAGAGGTGAGTTCAAGACCATGCTGTTCTTAATACAGAATTGAAAGTAATTTTTGACACATGCCAACTTAAAGCCAAGGATGTACCAAGCACTTTTGTTGAGCAGTGATATAATTTACAGGAAATTGATAGCTATCTATTTCTCTTTAGAATCTAAGCTATTGTAGCACTGGGGATGACTACTGTATCTAAAATGCAGGGAATAAATTTTCCATTTGGTGTAGACATTCAGACATATTTTGACACTGCCTAGTGATTTGTTCGTTTTATATATTACAATATGTTTTATTTTTAAAAAATATTCTTTCTAGAAGTCTTCAGCTAATTATTGTTTCATCTGGTGCAATGTTTCGCTAGTGAATTCTTTTATCATATTTTTATGTTCTTAGCCTTTATGTTTTCAACTACTGTTTTGTACACAATGTTCTTATTTCATTACTTTTTTCTATAGAATTTTCTTTTTCAAAAACATTTTGAGCTGGGAGGGTCTCTTATTGTTGCTCAGGCTTCTTTCAAATTGCCATAGTTCTCCTGACTAATTTTTAAGATCTTAGAGATACTTAAGATTTTAACTTTGAGTAGCAACCTGTGATCATTTTTAGAACAATGTGCTCCACTCTGTTGAGTTTTGTGATTAGCTGTGACTGTAACATCTGTAAGGAGTTTTCTCATTGCTACTCTCTCACTGTCTACTTCTGTTCCATTACTATTATTAATATATAGTCAGCGAAGTTCTTACACTCATTTCCAACTCTTTCACAGATGCATATCATGAAGCTTATACTGCATCCATTTTTTTTGGTGCCATTCTTACTGGACTTTTACATGACAGGACATATGATGGCTTCATTTATCAAGCTGTATTTCTTGATAAATTTATTTTTCAAAGTTATCTTAGTCTTTCAATTATACCACTCTTCCATTCTTGCAAAATTCACTTTGAAAAATCTTAAATGATATTGGTCTTTAGTAATCTGTTACTCCAAAATTCCTTCTCCAACATTTACATATCTTGACATCATTTTGGGTCCTTCGCTTCCTGGTTATCTTGTAAAATTATAGATTCTCACATTATTAAAATTGAACTTTGTCTAAGAAAATATTATAGCTCAATTCTCTGTTGTTGGGGTAAAACATCACAACCAAAATGGACTTGCGGTGGCAATGCATGCCTTTAATCCCAGACTTGGGAGACAGAGGCAGGTGAATCTTTGTGAGTTCAAGGCAGCCTGGTCTACAGAGCAAGTTCCAGCACAAGTTCTAAAGGTACAGAAAGAAAAACTAGACTTGGGGAAGGAAAGTTTAGTTTATACTGTAGGTTATAGGTCATCATCAAGGAAAGCCAAGGCAAAAACTCTAGGCAGGAACTGAAGTTGATATTTTGGAGGATTGCTGCTTATTGGCTTGCTTCCTCTAGCCTATTTTTAAGTCTTTCTTGTATTCCCAAGGCCAATGTACACAAGTATGGCATTACCTGCAATGGATTATATCCTCCTGTGTCAATAAGTAATCAAAAAAAAAATGCTAAACCAACATCACCACATTTGTGGACGCAATTTCTGAGCTAAGAGTCCATCATCACTGGTGTGTCTAATTGACAACAAAGATTAGTTACTCCAGAAAGCATAACTCTGTATTTTGTAGTTTTACTACAGCATTCCTAAGATAGGAAATATCTTTTCTCCTGGCTCTTAAAATCATATTTTCTAAATATTATTGAAATAATATTAAATCATGCAAAACTTAAAATGCTATATTTTATTTTAATACATATAAGTGCATGAAAATAGAAATGACATTGAATACTCTTTGTTGTTCAAGTTCGGGGAAAAAGAATACTAAAAGCCAAAAGTGGTGAGGATTTGTCCTCTCATATCCACACTGTGTATTGAATGCTGTTTCATATTCATTTGTCTTTGTTCTTACACATTTCAGGCATTGCCATTCATTGGTCTACGTAAGTAATAAAAACTATTTTTTTTCTCAGAGTTTCCCGATAATGAAAAATATAACAATTTCAATTAAAGAGCATGATAATATATTTTAACCTTGAGGTAGCCTCAAGCCAATTGTTCCTTAATGTGCCAGTATCCCAGCAGTGTGTGACATCAACTGCCCTGCAATTAGCTACTTTGAAGAGTTGGCAAATTTTTCTCCATCTAGTATTTTTTGAACATTTTAGAATCTTCATTACTTGAACAGAAACCTTTTTGGTATAAGATTATTTTCTTTTTTTCTCTGTTTTACATTTATTTAATTTTACCTTTTTTCACTGTTTCTAAAAGAAGAAAGGACTTGGGGAAACATTTAGCAATACAATACACCTAGTAGTTTATTGCTCTTATTGTTGTGTTTGAAGATGTAAAGTTCTGAAATAGTATTCAGTCCTACAAAGTGATTTTGTATGATCAATTTCTCGTAACAAATTTTTAAGTAAGAAAGATTAAATTTATATTCAAAAATCTCTTCTGAGTAATAAAAACACTCCCCTAATCTTCCTAGAAATGAGGAGCATGTAATCATGTTGCTTTATAGAGGTCCATACAGAGATGGTTTCTAGCAATCATGAACTCCACAGGGGAGATAGACCATTTTGTGACTCTATGGACAATTTAATGTAGTAGATTTTGTTGCGACTCTATGTCCATTAGACCTTAGATGCAGGGTAAAGGGAAAATGTTAGAAAGATGAATGATGTGGGAGTGTCATATCAATCTGTTGATTTCATTGGCTGAGCAATAAAGAAACTGCTTGGCTGGCCCTGATAGGTTAAAGCATAGGTAGGAGGAGAAAACAGAATAGGATGCTGGGTGGAAGAGGAAGTGAGGTCAGACTCTGCTCTGCTTCTGGAGAGACGCCATGCTCCGATCTCCCGGGCAGATGCATACAATGAAGCTCCTCTCAGCTCCGAACCCAGAATGGACATAGGCTAGAAT
>NW_026067943.1:623890-663729 GCF_014885135.2 Alexandromys fortis
AGAGAGAGAGAGAGAGAGAGAGAGAGAGAGAGAGAGAGAGAGAGAGAGAGTAGTCAGAGTCAGTAAGAAGCCATGTAGCCCCGTTGGAGACAGACGCCGAATGCAACCTTGCCAATAAGCCACAGCCACGTGGTGATGCACAGATTAATGGAGATGGGTTAGTTGAGGATGTATTCTATTCAATAAGAAGCTAGAGCTAACAGACAAAGCAGTGATTTAATTAACACAGTTTCTGAGTGGTTATTTTGAGACAGGGTCATTGTGAAACAAACTAGCAGTCTCTGCCAACATGGGGAACCTTTTGGAGAAAAGGCCTTGTAGATGGAGTAGTTACATCATTGTTAACAAACCTTTGAAGAGAAGTGGTACCCAAGAAACACCTTGTTCTTTCTTTTTGTCTTCTGGCTTTCATAAAATGAGACAGTACCTTCACCCTGTTCTTCTGCCATGGTGTACTTCCTAAGTATAGGCCCTAAGGCAATACTGTCAACTAATTATAGATTGAGTCCTTTCAAACTGTGAACCAAAATATTTCCTCTTTTTATGTTGGCCTATCTCAAGTATTTGGTATAGCATCTGAAAGCTGACCAATACAAGTCACATTAAACACGCTTAATATTGGCCCTGATTTGTTCCAAGAGATTTTGTTTCTTTCATTCGTGGCTATGTTTCATCACACATAAATACTTCCCATACATACCTAATATATATTTGCAGGCACATGTTAGCATCATAGTTCCTGGCATCAAAGACTTCAAGTTGGGAAAGATTCATAATTAAGACATAAGTATTCTCTACTTGTACATAAAATTCAAACATTTAACTTAATACTTAGGGCCTTCTATTTAATGGAGATAAGAAAACAGTTGGTACATAGGATGCTTTTGTCATAGTACATAGGTCTGGCAAAAAGTAAGTGTTCAGTAAATCTTAATTTCTGCTTGAAAATATTTATAATGTGGGTCTAAGAGAGAATGTCACCTAAATTAAGTAACATCAAATGTGTATTTTGGGGTAATTATTCTTGTGACATGGGAGGGAAATCAAAGACTAAAGCAGGAACTCATGGGTAGGAAATAGCAAGAAAAGAAGAAAGTGAAGTATGTAACATACTTCTATCAGAGAAAAGGAAGCCTATGTTCAGAAGAAGGAAGTGTTAGCTCTGAAAATGTAAAATTTGCCAAAGTGTTAGCTCTTTAGTTGGTCCCTGCTTGGATCGCTGTTTTGTAATAGAGCTTCTTGGATAGAATATTTTAATTAAATTGGTTTAAGATTCCTTAAAATTGGATCAGTTTCTCCAGGTATGGTAGCATACCTGGTAGATAGCTATATTTATAATAATCAAAGCAAGAACAGAGATAACAAAATCTAACTTTTACTTATTTATTTTTTATTTATTTATTAAAGATTTCTGACTCTTCCCTGCCCCCGCCTCCCATTTCCCTCCCCCTCCTCCAATAAAGTCCCCCTTCCTCGTTAGCCCAAAGAGCAATCAAGTTTCCCTGCCCTTGGGAAGTCCAAGGACCACCCACCTCCATCCAGGTCTAGTAAGCTGAGCATCCAAACTGCCTAGGCTCCCACAAAGCCAGTTCGTGCAGTAGGATCAAAAACCCATTGCCATTGTTCTTGAGTTCTCAGTAGTTCTCATTGTCCACTATGTTCAGTGAGAGCACCGACAGAAATCTCAGGTCCAAATCAGGAGCAGAAGGAGAGAGAGCACGAGCAAGGGACCCAGGACCTCGAGGTGTGCACCCACACACTGAGATAATGGTGATGTTCTATCGGGAACTCACCAAGGCCAGCTGGCCTGGATCAAAATCTAACTTTTATTGAATAATTTTGATATTGAATACTGTTACACATTGCCATATAAACTTAAAAAAATATTTTTATTTATTCCAAACATGTACAGAATACATTATGGTTTTCTGCATTTCCACATCTCCACTTCCAATTTCATGTCTGCTTTTTATATACATCTCACTGAGTTATATTAGTGATAAACATATGAACATTCATTAATACATAGGCAGCCTATTATGAGTCACAATCCCAGTTGAAAATGGCTCTCTTTCCTGCTACCACCATTCATTCCCAGTAGCTCCTCAGCTGGTGGTGAGACCCCATGAACCCCTCCTCCATTTGTGCATTCATTTATTTTATTTTATTCGTGGGATTTCCAGCAAATTATAGGTAAGGAGGCAGATACAGGAAGTCAAAAGGATCTGGCAAGCAGAAAAGTTCAGTAAGATCTGAAGCTGAGTTGTAAATGGTGTTCTCTCTGCATGCTGGTACCACCAGCTTAACTGCTATGCAGTGTCACATGAGGAACAAGAAGGAAGTTTATCTTTTGCAGCGTGATCTTCCTCTCCTGAAATAGACCTCTTTGCCTTCAGAGTGGGTTTGAAAGAACTGGAGCTGTTCCCTGGTGTCACTGCCAAGAGGAATTCAGAACGAACATTGGTCTCTGACTTTAGTTGTGGCACGTATTGTGGTCAGAAGTCATGACCATAATCTGTCTACAGAGCCTAAAGAAGAACCTAAACTAATCTACAACCAAGCCAACAGAATCATTATAGCCTAGTTATTTTAATTTTCAAGTGGACCCTACTATAAAACCACTTAGGCATTTTAATTAGATTTCTAAGGCTATTTAGCAGATAGCCTCTTTAATAGCAGATTTAAAAATGCAATCTTATGTTCTATTTTTGAAGTAATTTTCCAAGGTGGTGGTCTTAGAATGTAAGTATATTCGGAGATCCTTTCAGAGACGCTAGTCTTGAGTCGTCATGCGTCACCTTCTAAGTCAGGAACTCTAAATGGTCTTACAAACTTTTTTGAAAGACCATCATCTACCCTGCCTGTCACCAGTTTCCTGGTACTTGTAAGCACACAAAGAAATGAGTATTCAGATTTGTATGCCTAGATGGGGATGGCTCACTTCACAGCTGTCAAATCATGCCCAAGTGTATGTACTAAAAAGAAGATTTTAAAACCTTTCCTGAAAATCAATCCAACTGTATTTGTTAGGCTAATGTTAGTTCTGTCTGCTCTAATCCATCTTTGATCAGAAAAGTTAGGCCTTTCTACATTTAACCAAAAATACCTTCTGTGAACCAAAAAGGAAAGGTCTTTAAGTCTTCAAAACAGCACATGCGTTTCTACTTCTGTACGTCATAAAATAAGTCTTTAGTAAGGGTATTGTTCAGTCAACCAACAATTTTCAAAACAAATTGTGTGTGTGTGTGTGTGTGTGTGTGAGAGAGAGAGAGAGAGAGAGAGAGAGAGAGAGAGAGAGAGAGAGAAAAGAAAGAGTGAAGGAGAAAGAGATATCACACATATGGAAATCAGGCAGCTGCTTCTGGGTTCCATATTCACCTATCACCTAATTTGAGACATTATTTCTGTTTGTTACTTTGTATGAGTAAGATTCCCAGAATTACAATGTCCCCACCTTCCATCTGGTAGAAGCACTGACATAACAAAGAGACACTTATTACCCTGTCTGGTTTTGCATAGATTTGGGTAGTCTGAACTCAGATCCTCATGCTTGCAAAACAAGCACTTTGCCCTCTAACCCATCTCAACAGACCTGAGCTAAAGCTTTTCCTAAAGTTATTTTTATTATTTTTTAAAATATGTAGGTGTGTGTGTGTGTGTGTGTGTGTTGATTTGGTGGTATGTGCTTGTGAATGTAGTGACTGCAGACACCAAAAGAGGGCATTGGGTCCCCTAGGAAAGCAGTTACAGGCAGTTGTTAGCTGGAGTGGATGCTGGAAATCAATGTGGGGATGCTATAGAAGAGCAGCAAGTGCTCTTAACATTGAGCTGTCTCTTCATCCACACTGGGCTGAATCTTAAAACTTTAGTACCACTTCAAGTTTCCTATAGTTGGGGACATTTTAAAGAATCCATGCAGCAGACTCCATATTCACCCATGTTGCAAGTTGTATTTTGCTTTTTTTTTTTTTTTTTTTTTTTTGTACTACTCTGTACCAATAAAAGCCATCAAATCTGAACTTTTGGCAGATGCAGTTATTTTTTTCTTGTTTCCCTTTAAGACATTCAAGGACAGGCCACACTTTGAAGCTTCGCTTTTTCTAGAGTAGATTTAAAAATTGCCACACATGAATATTTCATTTTCCCTTGTGTAATAATCCAGGTAGTGCATCCTGTTTAAAGTTTTGTGCCAGGAAAAATTTGCCTGTACTGATTACCCTGGTGTCAATCTTATTTGTTTATTAAAACCAGGAAGGCCAAGCATAGTTATAGATAAAAATAAACATCTCCTCAGAGACTCAAAATTTTCTGGCTAACAAATTCCTTTTCATGTATCCAAGGGCGTTATGAGTCTATTTCTTCCCTGGCCCAACTTTCAATCTGTTATGTATCTTTACTGACTACTGTGTACTTCGGTGACTTCATTTGATACTGTGGTGGCCATCCTTAACTCATTTGAGACAGGATCCCTTCTTCTGTATGGCCTTCTACTATTATTCCTCTTTTGATTTTGAAATTCCAAACTTTAGGTTAATAATTGACATGATCTAAATTCTACGGAGTCATCAAGAAGAAGCATTTATAAAATAAGTCCAGAAGAGAACACGTTAATGCGTGCACTCACACATATAAACACAAAAACACTCATATTTTTCTGTAGATAATAATAAGATGTACTTTCAAAACAAAGAAACAAAAAGTGGCCTGCATATGCAGAGTAGTTTCGTTACGAACACGGTACTTGTAACAATTCCCATTTAGTACCTGAAACCATGCACCTTCCATGTTTCTTAAACCTTTACCTGTGATAACATTTAACTTATAAACCTCAATAGCAAGATAATAACAATAACTAAGTATCAAGTAGAATAGTGGAATTTCCCTTGCCATCAGGTTTGTCCTTTGGAGTCCATAGTAAATAAGGTGTATTCATATGTAAGTGTCAGGACAGCACCCTAGTCAATATGACAGCCCAAATGGCCACTAACTGACTGACTGAGCATGGCAATGAACTGGTTGCTTTGCAGGTGGCTATGACCCGTTACCTGGAAATAGCAACTTAATGAGTTAATTTTGGCAAACTGAACAAACAGACATGGTGGTGGGAGCTTGACACAGCTAGTCACGTTGTGTCCACTCTCATGGACAGAGAAAGTTGAGGAATAGTGTTAAGGCCTCTATTGCAGTTTGTTTGTCTGTGGACATGTGGTATATTTATGTGTGTGCACATCTGTGTGTGAGTGAGCTTATCCATGCCTATGTGTGCACAAGCCAAAGGTTGACGTAAGGTGTCTTCCTTCATCACTCTTTTTGTTATTTTTCAAAAATCATTCTCTTATTGAGCCTGAAACTCCCTGCTTTTGTTTCTTTGTTTGCTTGCCTCCATTTTCTAGCCAACTATCTGGCTAGACAGATCCATCAGCATCTGTCTGACCCCAAATTTGCACTACAGTATTAGGGTTACAGAAGCTCTAGGAATCCTGGCCTATATATTGGTGCTGAAAATCCTAACTTAATCCTCATGCTTGAGCAGCCATCACTTTACACATGGCGTCATCTCTTCTGTTCTCTGCATTTCACACATTCTGGGTGGGGATCGACCACAAGTAGTGGTGCTAAAGACATTTACAATGGTTCTTCTAACTGCAGTTGATCTACGGCAGGAACTTCCTCCCAAACATGCTCAGCAGTTTATTCTCATGATCTATCTTTCTTTCTTTCTTTCTTTCTTTCTTTCTTTCTTTCTTTCTTTCTTTCTTTCTTTCTTTCTTTCTTTTTTGAATTTTCGAGACAGGGTTTCTCTGTAGCTTTTGGTTCCTGTCCTGGAACTACCTCTTGTAGACCAGGCTGGCCTCAAACTCACAGAGATCCGCCTGCCTCTGCCTCCCAAGTGCTGGGATTAAAGGTGTGCACCACCACTGCACGGCCTCAGGATGTTTCTAAATTCCATCAGTTTTACCCATCCTTATCAACCATTCCTAGAGATCTGTACAATCTGGAAACCACAGGTAGAAGAGTAATTATGTCCTGGGTGGATGAGTGTGACAATGCATGAGTTCATTAGACTCCTCAGAATAATATATGATCTTGAGCGTATGGTGTATTTGGGAATTTTCCACTTTAGATTGCCATGATCAAAAATGGAAAACTAAATTTTGCATAAGGAATAACTAATGTTTGCTCAAATAGGCTTTTTATCTCTCCACTCTGATTCCCATTAGAACTTTGCATTGACATTAGCTGTTTGTCTTCCTGAAATTTGTAAGTTTATTTGAGAGCAGGTCTATAGTATATGTATTGTGAGTGCCTTAATATGTAAAAATTAGTGAGGACAGATACAGAAGGATATCAATAAACACCAAGAATGAAACTAAAGAGTCCTTCTAGATTACAGAACAAAGATGATATTAGAAAGGTTAAATTATTAATGAAGCTTTGCAGAGGAAGTAGGATGTGGAATGGACATGGGTTGACTTCTCTTGACCTTAGTGTTACACTTGGACAGAAGAACTCTACAGAACAGGGAAGAAGGATGTGGAATGGGTATGCGTTGACTTCTCTTGACCTTAGTGTTACACTTGGGTAGAAGGACTGTACAGAACAGGAATGATGTGTGAGGCGAGAGTAAGAGATGGAGTACAGAAGAAGAGAACCGTAAGTAGACGGTATTTGTAACGGGCAAATTACAAAGTACAGATCTGATGAGCTTTATGAGTATGCAAGTGATAGATGGTGGTGTATAATTCAGAGTCTCCTCTAACAATACTCTTGGTCAAGAACTGACAAAATAGCCGGGCGATGGTGGCGCACGCCTTTAATCCCAGCACTCGGGAGGCAGAGGCAGGCGGATCACTGTGAGTTCGAGACCAGCCTGGTCTACAGAGCTAGTTCCAGGACAGGCTCCAAAGCCACAGAGAAACCCTGTCTCAAAAAAAAAAAAAAAAAAAGAACTGACAAAGTATGGGTTGAGGAATTGGCCTAGTTGGTGAAGTTGGTGAAATGCCTGCTGTGTAAGAATGAAGGTCTGAGTTTGGAAAGTCAGGTATGTGGGAGAGCATGCATCTGGAACTCCATTACTGGAGGCTGGAGATAGGCAGATCCTGGGCTTTGTTGACAGTCATTTTAGCAGCAATAGTCAGTTCCATGTTCATTCAGAAATTCAGTCTCAATAAAAGGGTTGCTAGGCCTGTGAGATGGATCAGTGGTTAAAGGCAATGCCTCCTAACCTGATGGCCTGAGTGCAATCCCTAGGATCCACATGATGAAAGCAGATAATTAACCTCAGCAAGTTTATCTCTGGCCTTTACACATGTGCTATGGCAGCTAATTACCCACTCAACATGTGACGACAAACAGACAAGTAAATAGAGCTGAGATAGAGGAAGGCACACAGCATATACTTCTGTCCTTGACTATTGTATGCATATCCATACACATATAAAAACAGACACATATACATGCAATAAAATATACAATACTAGTCTGTTATAAATTACCACTCAGTATAGGCTTCAGGTAAAAACAACTCATAACTTTTTATAACATTTGAGAAAATATTCTATTTAAAAATTTTAAAGGCTTCCTCAAATCAAGTGGAATGTATAAAAGAGATTTTTGTTTCTCAAAGCCCAAAATACTCACTCACTAGCTGTACATTTACAAAAAAAAATGTCAGTTCTCCATCACTTCAGGTGGAAGTCTTGGGGAATGATGGGGAAGGAAAGCAGAATAAAGACTTGTTTGAGTGTAGAGAGGGGCCACAGGGAACAAGGTGATTTCTTAGTTTTGGCAGCTAGCACAGACTTTCTTACTCAGGGGGTTCCAAGTGTTTTTCCTGGAGGAGTTTTCTCCTACCTGGCCATGAAGGGAACTGGCCTCCTGTCCTTCTGTGGCCCTGTCACTCAGCAGTAGTAGCTCATCGTTGCTGCACCCAGCAGTGACCCACCTGCTGCTTAACAGCCTTGACTTTGATGTGCTGCACATCACTCCACAGCTTACTGTTTGTACTTGATGGTCATTTGCTCTTATGTGGAAACAAGGGCATCAGAAAGATGTACTTCTTGGCTGAGTGCTCCCTTTCCAGGAAGCAATTTCTAACCCAGTCATTTCTGCTCCAGACAGCGTTGCCTGTGCCTTCTGACTCCAAAGAGAAGGGCTCAATGTCGCTTCCCACAGCACAAAATGGAAGCCATAATAAACAAGTTCTGGAAGTGTATTTGTTTGCATGCATATTTAATAGTATATAACTTTACTTATACTACATATACCTACATGATCACCTATATGCATTATAGGCATATAAACATATTCCAAAAACAATTTTTAACTTAAATGTATTAACCTTTTCTAGATGGTTGTTGGGCAACCTTACTTATATTGATTGTATCCCTTCTGCCTTCATATCTTCTTCCTTTCTTCCTTTTTTCCCCTTCCTTCTCTCTTCTTTTCTTTTCACTCTTGCCCCACCCTTTTGATCTTGAGACAATTTATGTAGATTAGGCTTACTTGGAACTCATTATGTAGCCCAAGCTGATCTCAGACTTGCAGCATTCCTTCTGCCTCTGCTTCCTAAGTATTAGGACCACAAGTAAAAGAAATTATACCTGGCATTGCTCTGTATGTGTGTGTCTGTCTGTCTGCCTGCCTGCCTGTCTGTTCATACATGTGTTCACTTGCATATGGAGGCAGAAAGCATGTCCTCTGCAATCAGTCTGCATTTTTTTTAAGAGAGAGAGAGAAAAAGAGAGAGGGAGGAGAGACAGGGTCTTTTACTAAACCTGGAGTTCATGGATCACTTAGGCTATCTGGCCAGTAATCTACAGGTTTCTGGTTGTTTCCACCCCTCTTAACTCCATAGCTAGAACTTTAGATGTCCCACTCTGCTTGTCTGTTGTATGAATTATGGGGATCTGAACTTAGATTCTCATTCTCATAAGAAAGATACTTTTGCAGCTGAGTCATAGCCTTCTGCCAGGTTCTCTATGGTTTCTCAATGATCTTGTTTAGAATGTCCACTTTTAGAATCAACAGTGACATTCATTTCATATTAGTAAGGCTTTTTATTCCTTGACAAACCCAAAGCCATTCAACATTTATTTTCAGCATGCCTTGTTTCTTCTGGTGTTGGGCCAAAAGGATATTGTTTTAGTCAAAAATAAAAAGATTCAGAAACAGATTTCAAAACAGATGTGCTTGATTTCAGATACGACTTCCTGGGTTTGTTTCCTATTTTTAAATCTAGGGAGACTGTGAGGTCTCTTGTTTGACCCAGTTTGGAAACGAGTTCATACAGTTGTCTGTGCCTTCCACTGCACTTTCAAAACAACTTTATTCTGTTGTCTGTGGGAAAGTCAACTCAACTCACAAGCTCATTTGATTGTGCAGGTTCAACTTTCTGGTGTGGGACACAGCTCTAGAGACCATCAATTTCAGGATGGTTACCATTTTGTAACTCCCCTTTCTACTAGTCACTTAGGGCTATTTTTGATTATCTGTTTTTTTTTCCCCCATGGTCACCAATCAGACTGCAGACAGTATGGATGCAACCTCAATTAACATATGGATCAGAGATTCCCATGGGGACCTGTGCCATTGCCAATTCCTCCTGCCAGGGACAAGGAAGCACCATACAGATGCTATCTAAGGGGAAGAATTGGTTTCTCGTTATTCTGAAACCATAATTTCGCTAGTCAAAACTGGCTTGAACCCGACCTCATTTTTTGTAGAATAGCATCTTAGATTAGTCCCCTCTAGCCTGTATTGCATTGTAATATATATCCATGAGTCTCCCTTTTATGTTTTCACAGTGTGTTTGCTAGCTGCATAGAATATATTTATCTTTGGAAACAGTGAAAAGATATTTGTAAGGTTTTGGTTTCTCTTTTCTTGACATGATTTGTCATTTCTTTGTCATCTATGGGTTCATATTGAACTCAGCAAGTCAAACTTGAGAAATAAGTGCCATTAGCCACTGAGCCATCTCACTAGCCAGAGTCTGCAGGTTTGGCTATGAACCCAACAAAAATCGCTAAAGATGAATTGTACTTTAATTCCCAAGGATGTTTTCCTGGGTGATGGGACTATTTTTATTGTGGTGGTATGTGTTAACATGCATGGGCACAGTCAGTATTTCTTCTGTGACTGTCTTCTCATTTCCAGATCCTCCAATCTTCTCCAACCACAGGGAGTGTGCCCCTTCCTTCTCCATTCTCAATTCTAATCTACATCTTACTCAGTCTTGTGATTATTTATATTCCTAAAGAGTCAATGATCACTAAACACACAGTGGTACCATCATAACTATTTGCTAATTAATAAAACATCTTTTGTAGAAATTTCTTCATTTCTGGTTCTGGTCGTCTAAGGTCACTAGGAAACTAATCTTTGAATGTAATCATAATTTATCATGTTCTGTCACATACGTATTCCAGGTCCATTGTTGAAATAATAGGAGTGGCGGGGCTGCGTCCCCAGCACCCCGGCTAGCTTATGCCTGAAATAACAACACACAAACTGTATTCATTTAAAGACTGCTTGGCCCATTTCTATCTAGCCTCTTCTAGGCTAATTCTCACATATTAATTTAGCCTATTTCTAATAATATGTGTAAGCACTCCAAGGTGCGCTTACCGGGAAGATTCTAGCCTATGTCCATCCTCGGTCAGAGCTGCCTGGGAGAGCGAAGCAGGGCCTCTGCTCCAGAGAGCAGAGCTGTCGAGTCTGAGCTCACTTCCTCTTCCTCCCAGCATCCTATTCTGTTTACTGCTCCCATCTATGTTTTAACCTATCAGGGCCAAGGAGTTTCTTTATTGCTTAGCCAATGAAATAAACAGATTGATATATGACACTCCCACATCAGTCCATATTTTAAATTTTCTCATCTTCACAAACTTTTAGACTTCTCATGTACCATTGTAAAAAGCAGTACCCTACTTTGTGGCCCAGGTTAACCTTTATGTTTTTACATTTTTACTTTAAAGCTCATCTTATCTTTAAATGGGTGATCCTCCTGCCTCAGGTTCCTGAGTGCTGGAATCTGCTTTAGATGCCTGGAATTCTAAAATGACAATACTAATTTAATCACCTCAGTAGAGCTGGGTGAAACTAGACATTTGTATAAGAGCCTAGATGATTCTGGAAATGAGGAAGCTAAAGACACTGTTATAGGACAGTAGTTCCCAAGTGTCTTAGTGCAGCATTCAGTTAGAAAGTCTGGTAAGGAGAGTACTGGTGTCATAGAAGTAGCTTTCTCACCATGTCACCATAAATGTCACAGTAAATATATTCAAGGGGCACATGAAAGTTCTTTGGAAAGTATTTATGGAGTTCCACACTATCCCTTGGATGTCAGACCCAGTGTGCTTTTTTATGTATAGTAAATAATTATAAAAGAACTCAGTGTGCCTCCTCTCCCATCCCTCAAATGCACTTGCTTCTTGAATTCAGTGAACACTTCCTAGGAGAAAGTTGACACTGTGATTTACTGTTACCTAGAAAACTGCTGCTGTATAGATGATCTGCTGAAGCTCCCAGCTCTTAGATGTAGAAATAATAATATAAATATTCATAAAACATTGTACACATCCTTGCACTGCCTTCCTCCTTTCCCTGTGCCAGTGGCAGAGTTGCCCATTGCCTCTGAGGACTCTCATCTCTCTGCTTCTATTTTCTTGATCTGAGTGGGAGGCAACCCTGATGTCTGTCTCCTGCAATTCCAGTTCCTCCCTCTATCCTGGCTTTTTCCACGGTTTGTGGGTGTGCTCCATCCACATCTGCTATTAAGTTCCTTTAACATGGACCATTTCTTTATCAATCACCCTTTCTGACTTTGCAACCACAATCTATGCTTGATAGTCTCAGATGACATATTGCGTCCCTCCCTCTTCACCTTGCAGAAATTAGGCCACTTTCACTATTGCTTTGAGATGCCAGTGGTGAAATCTGCATTGGTTGGTGTGGTAAAATGCCATGACCAAGATAACTCACAGAAGGGTTTGCTCGGGTTTCCAGCCCCAGAGGGTGAGGAGCCCATCATCACTATGCCAGAAAAACATGGTTGCTGGAACAGATGAGACCTCATATATAGAACCACAGGCATGAAGCAGAGACAGCAAACTGGGAATGGTGTGTGCCTTTGGAACCTCAAGGAACCATACTTCCTTATCCAAAAACTATGTTTTTCCACCTCTTCTAAGTTTGTAATTGCTTCTCGGATTCTTTCTCCCCCAACTTGTATTTCTAATGCTTTAATGTTCTGTTTCCTCAGATTTAGTCCTGATATCAGACCAAACCCACATAGTTATTCTCTCAGGCAGTTAATCTCCTGAGTAGTATGTTTTGTAGTTGTTTTTAACTCAGTTTTCTTCCAGAACAGTGGTCCTCGATACATGAGACATTTCCACTCCCACCAGGGACATTTGGGAATATCTGGAAACATTTATAATTGTCATATGGTGTTTATTGGTGTTTGGTGGGGATGGGCCAAGGAAGTTGGTAAATACCCCACATGCTGCATAGACCAGCTTCTTGCTGGAAATTTTTTGGAAAATACCATCCTAGCCAAGGACTTCTCTGATTGTAATGTACAAAAGTATTGTAAACATCTTGTTAAAACGTGGAATGTTTCATTTGGAACAGGATGAAATTCAAAGTTGTGGTTCCTAACAGGTTACCAGGTAAAGCCTGAACTGTGTTATTTGATCTTCATTTGCAGAACAAGGTCCTGGAACAATGGCAATGGTGCTCAAACCTGGGCACACATCACAGTCTTCCGACAAGGCCCAGAGAGCCGAAACTCCCATTGATTTCAGTTTTTCTGATCTAAGATGAGGCCTGGGAATGTGTATTTCCTGCAGATTCCCAAATGACACAAAATGGTATTTAGTAGTCTGGAGATCAGTGTGAAAATGACAGGCCTGGATTGCTTGTTTTTATATTTCAGTGTCCACAAAAACTGAGCTCAGAGTTTTGCAAAGCTCTCTTGAATTCCACCGCATTAATGGGTGGGAAGCCTAGCAATCTGTATTTTAACAAAAATATCTGTATTGGGGTGATACATGTATTAAATAGCCTAGGATAATATTTATAAAATACTATCCAAGGGGAAAGTGTGATTAAAAACTAGATAGGGAAGAACAATGTGTTTCAGTTAACCACAGCCAGTTATACTGAAGCAAGATTAATAAAATCTCAAGGACAAATATTGGGTTCAACTTGAAGATCTGAAAGCCAAGAAGCCAGCCACTGGCTCTTACGTCCACCTCAGTCCAAGATGGTGATTTTGCCTCCAGGAATCTCAGAATGAGACTGTGTATGAGAACTGTCTCTTCCTGTTTTATAGTCCTCTCTAGGGCTGGAATTAAAGGTATGTGTTACGACTGCCTGGTCTGTAAGGCTGACCGGTGGGGTTGTTTTACTCCAATCTTCAGGAAAGCTTTATTTATTAAAATACAAATGAAATACCACTATATTATATAGTTAATTATATCATCATTATATGCATCTAATTATTATCTTCCTATCATTCTGAATTTCACATAACATGAAAATAGCAGAGGAACTATTTTATTCTGTTCAAAGGAAACAAAAGGTTAAAACTAGGATCAGAAATATTGCTGTGAATGGTGGTATTGTTTTTCCCTTGGTCAGTCACCCAGATCTTTCTGAATCTGTGTAATCACATTCTCTGTAGGGGATACAAGTTGAATGTTATTGCTGACTTAGACAAAAGACATTATAGTAACGGCCACTGCTTCGAATTCCTAAATTGTTGGGGTAGAGCAAGCATTGTGTAAATATATTGCCAATGCAATTTTATGTAATACAGCAAAGCATCCATTCTTCAAGAAGCAAACAGTATTTATTCTCCTGCATGTATAGGGAACATTATGCCCACGAGCTCAATATATATTTTTTTAAGATCATGAAGGTAGTTAGCATCATGGCAAGAATTTGTACGCTATCTGGTGAGTGCACATCTGATTTCTTAGAAATAGGAAGCAGGGATTTAAATGTGCCTTGATAGGCCTGAAGAGATAGATGTCTTGGAGGATGGAGGATATGAGTTCAAGATGCTCTTGCAGCTAACCCACGGTCAGATTCCAGCACAGATATTGGACAGCTCAAAGCTGCCTGGAACCCCTGTCCTAGAGGCTCCTACACCCTCATCTAGTCTGCAAAAATACCTGTGTAAACATAGGCTGCATAAACTCATGCACACATATATACATAGATATAAATAATATTTGAACTAAATTAGAAAAATACTTTGTGACTTTTTAGTTGATACTGTAGTTCAAATACAAAGTTATGATGCATATTTAAGAACTAAAGGAAATGTTATGGTAAAATTGGCTTTCTTGATAAGAGAGCCTATTAGGCACTGCTTTTAATCTCATTAATTTTATAATGAGTTCTTTTTAAATCTGCAGAATTTTAATTTTTTTTGTTCCCTCTCAGAGGATGTGGGATTCTTGGTACTCTATACTCTCTAGTAGTATTTTTCTGACTAGCTAAGAAAGTTGGCAGTTATGACTGAAATAAAGATAATTTTCAGGGTCTCTCGTTTTCTAAGATACATATACAGGATAATTTTTTTCTCCTGTCTTCTGTCATCTTCTCTCACTAAATGCTGCATTTAGGGAAAATTTCACATAGATTTTGGTTATTCCAATCTTCAGTTTCCTGTACCACAGAAAACACCAAATAGTTTAAAGAAACACCTAACAGAGAAAGTTTATTTTGCTGCATTCCTTATTTTTACTTCATCAAAGATACAATTACCTCTTGAGATGAGTCCCTAAGCCTTCTGAAGAGGTACAGGAAATTATTTTGTCACCTGTGTGGGAAGTTGAGCTTAGGAATTAATTGCCATTTTCATAATCTGAACTTGAGCCATGGTTGCTTGGAGGCCCATTGGCAACCTAAATGCTGACTCACACTGACATCTTTCACAAGGTATTTGATTTTCTGTCTAAATTCTCCCTCACTCCTTCCCTTCTATATTCTCTCTTTAGTCAGTCTTTCTCTCCTCCCTCCCTTCCTTCTTTTTTTTTTTTTTTTGATTTGTTTCTATTTGTTGGGATCTAATTTCACTGTTTTCCTAGGATGATGCTAACTCCAATGCTCATTTGAAGGTAAACTTCAAATCAAATTACTAATATTCTTAATATGGTAGATATCTTATGCTGAAACATGAAGGGGGTCCTGTTTGTTTGTGTTTCTGTCCTGCCCGGTATCCCCACTGTTTACCCCAAAGAAAATCACACATAGGTCTCCATAAAGTATAAGCTGATTGGCCCATTAGCTCTAGCCTCTCAGTGGCTAACTATCACATCTTAATTAACCCATTTTTCTGATCTGTGTTAGCCATGTGGCTCAATACCTTTTTCAGTGGTTGCAGATCATATCCTGCTGCTTTGGTGGTCTGGGCAGGAGTGGGAGGAATCAACTTCCTCCTTCCCAGAATTTCCCTATTCTCATTACATCATTTCTACTTCCTGTCTGGTTTTCCCGCCTATATTTCCTGCCTGGCCAATCAGCGTTTGTTTGAAACATGATTGACAGAATGAATACAGACAATTATCCCACACCATATGCTATGCTCAGTTCTAACTTTGATGCATAGCAAGTGTGTATTCCCATATATTTACAGTCTTACTATCACCATGAGTTTAGATTCTGGATGCTATATCCCTCCAAATCACGCATGAAAGCTTTGCTGGATTAGACAATACAATTCTGTGTTAAGAGCAAACTTTATGAGAGGGAAACAGTTTTTAATATCTAGAGGAATCTAAGATAATATTTACAAGAGGAGACTATTCTGAAGTGCTTAAGGATTTTTTTTTATTTTTTTTCCATTCAAAAATTTACACTCCTTCCCTTCTCCCATTCCCCTCCTGCTCCCCCACTTACCCTCCTTCTTACCTCTCCCCCTCCTTAAGATAGGGTAGGGAACCCTGCCCTGTGGGAAGTCCAAGGCCCTCCTCCCTACATCCAGGCCTAAGAAGCTTTGCATCTAAATAGACTAGGGTCCCAAAAAGCCAGTACATGCAGCAGAAACAAGTCCCAGTGCCTTTATCAATGGCTTCTCGGTCAGCCCCCATTGTCAGCCACATTCAGAGAGTTCATTTTGATTGCAAGCTCATTCAGTCCCAGTCCAGCTGGATTTGGTGAGCTCCCATTAGAACAGGCACACTGTCTCAGTGGGTGAACCAACCCCTCATGGTCTACACTTCCTTGCTCATCTTCTCCCCCTTCTGCTCTTCAACTGAACCAAGGGACCTCAGTACATTGCTCTGATGAGAGTCTCTGTCTCTATCTCCATCCATAGCCAGACAAAGATTCTATAGTGATATTCGAGATATGGTATGGACTCTAGCCATAAACAAAGGACATTAAACCTATAGTTTGCAAGCCTAGAGAAGCCAAGTAACAAGGTGAAGCCAAAGAAAAACATATGTAGATCCTCCTGGAAATTGGAAGGAAACAAGAGTGCAGGGCAAAACTTCAGAGCATGGTAGTGGGGGTAGGGGTGGGTTGGGAGAAGGGGAGAAAGGAAAGACTGGAGAGAGCTTGGGGGAATGGGAGGGTGGAGATGGAGGAAGAGTGGATATAGGAGCAGGGAAGAAGCTAACTACATTCAAAGAGCCATTTTAGTGTTGACAAGAGACTTGGCTCTTGAGGGAATCCCAGGTATCCATGGGGATGTCCCCAGCTAGGTCCTTGAGCAGCAGAGGAGAAGGTGCCTGAACTGGCCTTACCCAACTATCACACTGATGTGCTTAAGGTTTTAAACAAAATAAAAGACAGCTTAAATTTAATCAACTAAGAAATACATGGCTTCAGATTCTGAAGCAAGGTCAGGAATGGACAGATGACAGCCTGGTGGCCAGATATAGGGCCCTGTGCCACTTGCTGTGACTTCACCATGTGACATCTTGATCTTTGGATAAGAAGACAATGATTGTGACAAGTATAGGCATGATCAAAGTTCCCAATAGATGTGATTCTTCTCTCCATGTCTTTTTATTAGGAGCAAAGTTATCTTTGCAAGCTATAGATAAATGTCTGATTCTAGCTCATAATAGGTTCCATGAGAATTATTTAATGAACCCCTTCAGCCAAGAAAATTTTATAGAACTAGTAGGCTAATTTCAGCATGCCCCAGGTCATCTTTAGCAAAGGAGAGAAAGATGCTCTTGTGCAATCAGGTCTGCAGATTAAGTCAACACTTGCCATGATATCAAAACTATCTCACTGAATAGGATAGAAGTCATTCAGAAAACAGCAGAAACGGGTTATGGAGCTGAATCACAACTACAGAGACCAAAAGAAGGGCTTAGCAGAGTATTGGAACTATTCTATATATTCTCTCTTGGATCAAGACTTTTTTCCCTCAGGATTGCCAGTCACAATATTGTTTCTTAACAGAATGGAAAAACACTGGACCCAGGGTTGCATTTGTTATAGAGAAAACCTTTTAAACATATATATTTGTGATCATCAAAATTAAAAATACCTTTGTAAGAAAAAAATGTGAAATTTATGTTCTTGGTTTATGTGTTGTAGGTTTCTGAGCTGTTTTTATTTGTAAATAAATAATTAAGTAAAAACTCAAAGTGCTTGATCTCAAAGAAGTAAATAATTAATAGCCATCTCGCTTTATGGGTGATTTACTTGTGTATCATCTCAAAAATAAGTACAGATGACAGATGTAGATGGCAGAATATAGAAGAGTGACTGTTAAAAACACATTGAAAATAAAGACATAAATATTAGCATGTAGAGTGCTGATGACTTTAGCTTCTCTTGGTTTACTTATAGTTCAAGATCACTGTTCTAAATGACAGCTCTAGAAGTTAACATCATATTATTAGGAATTGCACACATCAGTCATGGTTTTAAGAGTCTCACTAAATGTAACAATCCCAAATCAAAGCAAAGACCTAGAATGTCATGACTTGTGCTTGGTGCCTTGGAACTGTCACATGCTTGTACATTTCATGCCTTGAATTCATAACCTGGGAAAGCTCTTTAGGTGGGATTGTACTTCTGCTTCCTAAATAACATATAATTCTAGCAGCAAGAGTCAAGCGAAAGTCAGTCTTCAACAATATCCTTGGTTCAGACATTGATTCATTCAGAATCATTCTCAGAGTGTGGTGATTAAGCTGTGTCATTTGTATTTAATGAACTTACAAAACATTTCCTTTGGAAATTGTCCTCCAGTATTAAAAGTGACTAACTCTGAATAATCTTTCTCTGAGATGTCACCTCTTTGAAGAATTTCTCACCATTGAGAAATGTACCACTGCTTCAGCATTGTATCTGGCTCATATGAATATGTTGACACATTGTTTGGAAGAACAGAAGACAAATCCAGCACATGAATAAACACAAGGTTATGAAAGAATTTTCATTATCATTTCAGAAAAGGAGTATATCAATACTCTTTTAAATTTAATGAAATTGAGGGAAAAATCACTTTGCACTGAGTCTTTAGTTTTTAAGTTTATTAAATAGGTATTAATGAGAAATCCCTGTGTGTCATTCATTTACTTCAGAAAGTATCCTTAGGTACTTTAGTGTGTTAAAAAGTATTTTTTTGACCTTATATGAGTTTCTTGGTTACAATTCCATCTTCAGTAAAGTCTTCAAGATGGAGAGGAGCTCCCAGTATAGTCCATGTTGGCATGTGCGCTGACAAAAGAGAAAGACTAAGATGATTTATCTTCTGTCCCCATCTTTCCTTTCTTTATCCATAGCCTTGTACATCATATACTTCATTTGAAGTTGGATAGAGAAACCTAGAGGTAAGGAAACTTAAATATGCTAATTTTATCACCTGCATATTAATATTTGTTTCCTTACCCCTTGATTCTAATAAACTATCTGACATAAAAGGATATGGTAAATGAAAGAAAGTGGAAATGTTTAGATGGAGGCGGGGAGATGACTTGGTACTTAAGAGTGCTTGCTTTGAGAAAATTGGAATTCTATTTTCAGCACCCCTATTCAACATCTCACAGGCACTTGTAGCCCCAGTTTCAGAGGATCTGATACCATTTAGTAGCCTCCATGGTAGGCCATGCCTAAGTGCACATACAAACAGACATGTATCTACATAACTAAAGTAAGCTATTTAACTGTTTAAAGAGAGGCGAAATCGCTGCTCTGAGGTGAAGTAATGATGATCCCTAAACTGTGGTTTATCAATTTAATGGCTCAGTAGTTAGGAACACTGCCTAGTCTTCTGAATGTCCTAAGTACAATCTCCAGCAACCACATGGTGGCTCACAAGCATATGTAATGAGATCTGGTGCTGTCTTGAGGGGCAGACCTGGTCAGTCATCCTGATCAACTTAGATCATGAAACCCAATATGAACAAGTTCAACAGAACCTCCATATATAGGCTGCCTATGCATGCTTTAGCATTGCCAGGGCATAAATTTTGTAAAATTTTCAAAATTATAATTTAAACCAGTTTAAAGACTTGTATGATAAAACAATACACCTAGGATAGCTAAAGCAATTCTAAGCAATAAAAAGAACTGCTGGAGGTATTACCATCCCTGATTTGAAGTTGTACTATAGAGCTATACTAATAAAACCCACATGCCATTGGCCTAGGAACATGTATGGTGATCAATAAGATTGAACAGAAGAACCAGACTTAAAGCTAAAAGTATATAGGCACTTAATTTTTTACAAAGAAACCAGAAATGCACTGGGAAAAAAGACAGCATTTTCAACAAATGGACCTATCAAATTGGATGTCTGTATGTAGCAGAATGCAAATAAATGCATATTTTTTTGCCCTGTATAAAACTCAAGTCCAAATAGATCACAGATCAAAACCTGAAACCAGATACACTGAACCTGATATAAAAGAACACGGGAAATAGCCTTGAAGACAATGGCACAGGAGATGACTTTCTGAATAGAACAGTTAGTCAGCCACTGAGATCAAAATTAATAAATGGGACATCATGAAAATAAACTCTTCTGTAAAAAAAAAGGACACTGACAAGAGGACAAAGCAGCAGCCTACAAAATGGAAAAATATTTTTACCAGCTCCACATCTGATCGAGCACTGGTATCCAAAGTATGTAAAGAACTCAATAAACTAGATATCAAAAAACCCAAATAATCCAATTTAAAAATGGGACACAGTTCTAAACCAAAAATTCTCAATGGAGGAATCTTAAAGGACTGAGAAACAGTTAAAGAAAATTTCAACATTCTTAGCTATTGGGGAAATACAAACCAAAACTACTTTGAGATTCTGTCTTACAATTGTCAGAATGGCCATATCAATAACACAAGTGTCAGCTCATGCTGCCAAATATGTAGAAGAAAGGGAACATCCCTCCATTGCTTGTGGGAATACAAATGTGTACAGCAACTACAGAAATCAATATAGTGGGTCCTCAGAGAGCCAGGAATTGATCTAACTCAAGATCCATTAGTACCACGCTTGGGCATATATTCTAAGGATGTTCCTCACCACCACAACGACACTTACTCAACCAAACAACTACTTCTATTGAAGCATAATTCATAATAGCCAGAATCTGGAAACAGTTTAGATGTCCCTCAATGGAAAAATGGATAAGGAAACTGTAGATTTATAGAATGGAATGCTACTCAGCTTTAAAAAAAATGACATCCTCAAATTTGCAAGCAAATTTATGGAACTAGAAAAAAATTATCCTGAGTTAACTCAGATCCAGGAAGAAAAATACGATGTGTATTCACTTAAATGTGCATAGTAAATGTTAAGTAAATGTTAGCCAAGCTACAATCCATAGACAGGGAGAGGTTAGGTAGAGGAGGGATCTTGGGGTGGGGATGCATGGTTCTCCCTGGGAAAAAGAAGTAGAACAGATTTTGTAGGTGGAATGTGAGGGATCACTTTAGGGAAGATGGGAAGGAGCAATGGAGTGTGGGGAGAGATTACTGGAATTGGGGGACATTTGGAAAATAATGTGGAAATCTAGAGCAGTGAATGATTCCTGGAATCAATGAAGGTGATCCGAATGAAGACTCCTACCAAGGAGGTATATGAAATCTCAATGAGCTGTCTCTAGTAGCCAAGCAAGGCTTCTAGAAGAAGGACTGGGTTGCATCTTATTAAGTTGTTGGCTAATGGGGTAACATGAAAGTTTCCAGATAACACAGAATGCTAAGACAAAGGGTCAGTCCCCACAAACTAACAGCAAGGCCCAATTGCTTAAGAAAATATCCACACAATGCATTGAATATAGTCTCGCTGATGTCTACACGGAACCCTCACCCTACCTTCTAGAATCTTCTAGAATCTACAGGCTGCTGGAAGAGGAACATGGATACCAATCCAACCACAAAACATTTTAACCAACAATCTATCCTGCCTGCAAAATATTCTAGGTCAATAGTGACTCCAAACTTATGGGAGTAATCAACCAATATCTGATTTGACATAAGGCCCACTCCATGAGAAGGAAGCCACACCCAACACTGATTGGATAAGCAAGTATCAGAGACCTAGGGTAAAACCAAACAGTATAGGCAAAAATGAATAAAATAATTCCCAATGATATTTTGCTGTTTGTAGGCCACTACTTTGTCTACTCATTGTCAGAGAGACTTCTTCTAGCAGCTGATGGGAACAGATGCAGAGACCCACAGCCAGTGGGAGAGAGAGTAAAATTTGCTAGAGAGAGTATAAATTGGACGTCTATTTTAAATCCCTACCATCAGAACTCAGGGAATCCTGGAGAAGAGGAGGCAGAAAGAGTTTGACTCAGAAGGGACAAAAAGAGACCAGGAGAACACAGCCCTCTGAATCAATTAAACAAGATTCATATGAGTTCACAAAGGCTAATGTAGCAAGCACAGGCCCTATATGGGTCTACAATAGGCCCCCTGTATATATATATATATATATTATACTTATTAATGTAATTATTTTTATGAGACTTCTGACTATGAGACAGAGTATGTCTATGCTTGTTTTGGCTGCTCCTAAAATTATTTTCCTCCTGTTGGGTTTCTGTGTCCAACTTTGATGTGAATGTTTTTACTTCATTGTATTTTATTTTGTCATGTTTGGTTATTATCTCTTAGAAGCCTGTCCTTTTCCAATGAGACAGAAAGGGAATGAAGCTAGAGGGGAGAGGAAAAAGGGAAGGGATGGGAGGAATGGAGGGAGGAGAAACTATAATCAGGATATTGTGTGAGGAAATAATCTACATTCAATAAAGAAAGAAAAAAAAACTTTTGCTGGGAAAGAAATCAAACTTACTCTACATAATAATTCTCAAATTTAATAATGTAAAGGTGCTGGCCTTACAACCTTAGCTTCCTTTGTTCTCTGGGACTCATGATAGTGCCAACAATAGAGACAAGAAAAAATAACCCTGCTGTTCCTGGGGTGCAAGACAGAAGAGGTTATCTTTATATCTGGTGAGCCTTTGTGAGGACAGCAACAGGAGAGATAGCATCTGAGAAAATTCAGAGGTGTTGGTAGCTTTCGGGACCCCTCGTGACAATGCAATTGTCAACGTTTTAAAGCACAAGGTGATGAAAAAAAAAAAAAAAAAGGAAAGACAGCTCTCTTTTCTTTCCCGTGCTCTCATGGACTCTTGCTTCTCAGAAGGAGGCTTTGAGGATGTTTCAGTTAAAGAGAAATTAGAAAAGATATTCATTTAAAACAGGGACATAATACATAATACATATATGTTTAATGAAGAGGACATGTTAGGTTTTATCTCATAATTAGTCATAAGATTCTTATATAGAAGACAAGAAAGCAAGCATGAGAAAATAAAATGAAATAAAAAGATAAACAATGCAAGGAAAACCTTTTTTACCTAGAGAGATTTTTAAATTATTATTATTATTATTGCTATTATTGCTATTTATCATTACTATTATTACTATTACTACTATTATTTGCTTGGAATGAAAGACTTATGAGCTTTTGAGAGCCTGCTTCTAATATCTGTAAGTATTACAGAAGTGATTCTTGACATTATATGAGTTTTGGAAACACATCAGACATTTAAAAATGTTCAGATGTCTGAGACTGATTTCTAGAATTTATAAATTAACTGATCTAGAGAAAGTCCTGTGTATTTGTACCTTTTCATGCTTTTCAAATGATTTTTATGTATAGCCAACCACTCCTCTGAAACACAACGATTTCATCAATGCCCTTTCTCTTGTCCTACCTTTCTGTCTGCAGTCTTGTTTTTCCTTTGCTGCTTCTTACCCTATCTCTTCCTATAGTCATTGTCTCAGCTGCAATAGAAAGCTGAATCAGCTGATAACCTCAAGACTTCATATGTATTTGGAGTTGATATTTAATATGATAAAGCTTAGATGAGTGGAGATCTCAAATTAAATTCCACCCAGCAGTGTCTTCCTAAATTAAGATGACGGGATCGAGTGGAGGACTTTTTTCTCACTCACTTCAGCCATTATGAAAGACATGTATAAAGTTAAACTCTATAACAATGATGTGATTGTCGAGCCTCATTGTCAGCTTGACAAAGTTTAGAATAAGCATAGAAACAAACAGCAGGGTTATCAATGAAGGGATGTCTAGGTTTGGTGATCAGAGGAAGGAAGAGCTACTCTAAATGTGGTTACATCATCCTCGGGGCCAGAACCCGAGGCTGAATAAAATAGAGAAAGCGAATTAGCACCAGCATTCGTTATTCTGATCATGGATGAATGCACTGTAACCAGCTACACCAAGCTCCCACCACCGTTCTGTCCCATCATGATGGGCTGCATCTCCAAACTGTGAGAAGAAATATAGCTCTATACTTAAATTGAATTTTTAGGTATTTTGTCGAAGCAGCACAATACGTGACTTCATGGAAAGAGCAGATGTGCAGGAGATCCTTAAATGTTTGAAAATACAAAGAGTCAAAGCTGTCTTTCTAAGTCATATGGGTTTTGCTCCATCTACTAAAAAGTGCATTGAAGATGACCCATGCTGTGTGTTAATATGTATCAGGAGTTAGGGCTACGGAGAAGAACATAGTTATTCAAACTGGTATCTTTATAAAAGAAATGTCGGAAGCACAAAGGGGAAATGTTATTAAGTAGGTCATTGAGATTTGCTGGGCATTCTATATTTAGTACAGCTTCTTTAAAAGCAAGCATGGCAAGGTGAAATAAGAAGGCAGTTACAAAAATGCATTGGCGTTCTTGATGCATCCATGAACATTACTAATAACAGAGGGTGGGGAAGAAGGTCTCCGCCCCTGTCTGACACATCTTCAGAAGGTTCATTCATGCATTTACGTATGCTTTTAAACTATTATTTGAATGGAAATTATTCTGAAACAGGGAAAAATACATCCAACTTCAGACATTTCTAAATCAGCATAGTTCTTAATAATTGCTGGTGATGAGAACACACAGACTGTGAGCTCAGGACATTAAAACAGAGGCAGGATGGAATATGTTGGTATTAATTATAGTTAGTTATAATGTGTGCTGATGGTTTGACCAATACCTAGTGACACTTTGAGAGGTGCTGACAATCATGAGGGTGTTTGTTTTCTTCCACAGATGGATTCACAGCAGGATGGGTTAATAGGAAACAGGGTCTTGTTGGGAGAAGTAGATCTTTGAGAATGGCCCTTAATGGGTGTGTCTGCTTCTTGACTGCTGTGAGGTGAAAAGCTTTGCTCAGCATGTGTTCTGCCCCATGAGTTCTGTCATACCACAAGCCTATAAGTGATGGAATCATATAGCCATGGTTTCATCTTTGAAACTGTGGCTCAAAGTTGATTGGAAATATGTCCAAACCAGTATTGCTCTTCTTCTTGGATATCATATGACCTCAACCAAATTGCTTGCCTTTCTACAGCTTTATTTTTTCTCATCTATTGAAGAAATGTATCTGGAGGAATTTTCGTGTATCCAGTGCTAGGACAGAAGGTAGAGGCATAAAAATAGAGACAAAAAGGAAGCTCACTCATTAACAATCCTTTTACCATAAATTCTGTCAGTGTGTTATTTTGGGTCTTTTATGGATTCTAGACACAAGCAATTATTAGGGATGCATCTGATGCTTTAAAAATTAATTTATAAAACTGTGGAGCAACTAGGCATTTCCATGCTTTCTTTTATAAGGTACAGGATGCTGGGGTTAGAACAAAGTTTGTGAAACTCAACATGTATCTGGATGGAGTTTCTTTAGGAGGGTAAGACAGATAAAGTGAGTTGAGGGCTAGAAGAAAATCTTTGAGTGTATGGTCTCCAAATTCAAGATCTTCATTCAGTTAGCTTGTCAGGGATGAGTAAAGGAAAACACTAGAAAATCAAGCTGCATTGCAATGAACAGTGGGTA
Source organism: Alexandromys fortis (assembly GCF_014885135.2). Lineage (NCBI taxonomy): Eukaryota > Metazoa > Chordata > Mammalia > Rodentia > Cricetidae > Alexandromys > Alexandromys fortis. Next base: position 649,247 of record NW_026067943.1, read on the forward strand.
AGAGAAGAAAGCCACAGAAGAAAATCCAGTATGGGTACAGTGTGCTCTGTTTGTGCAGAAGCTAATTTTCAGAGGTACAGACACTGATGGAAAGCTATGAACAGGTGTCGCAGTTCAGAAATCCAAAACCAGCTTAAGGTTGCACTGTAGTAGTTTAGCTAACAGGGAAGGCAGAAAGGGAGAAGTTGGGAAGGAGCTACGTATTGACCATGTAGCCACCTGGAAGCCAAGCAGAGTCAGGGTTTAAAATTAAAGAGGAGAGAGAGCTGGAGGGATGTCTCCATGTTTAAAAGCATACACTGCTCCTTTGGAAGACATGGGTTTAATTCCCAGCACCCATATCAGATACCTCACAGCTGCTTGTAACTACAACTCCAGGGAATTGGAATTTGACCCCCATGGGTACTGTAGTCATGAACACAAATCAACATATATACATAATTAAAATAAAAACCTAGTTATCTTTTTAAAATATTAAAGAGAAATGTGGAGGAGCAGGAGGGGAAAGAGTAGGAAGTGGTCTTGGTATATCAAATGAGAAAAGATTATTTTAAAAATTAATTCTAATTACTCTTAACAAAAAAGATTAAAGTGGAGACTAAGTACCATGGTACATATCTGTACATGTAGGTATTCAGAAGCTGAGGCGGGATGATCAATTGAATCTAAAAATCTGGGACCTGTGTAGACACCATAATCACACTCCATCTCAAAACTAAGAAAAAATTAAGAAAAAAATATATGAATAAGACAGAGGAGAAACATGAGCTGAGCTGTGTAGAAGCACCTAGAAGTCTGTCTGGCAGGTATACATTTTAGATGGCAATGTTTGCATTTGTTTATTGCAGGAGGATAGAGGGGCCTTGGTTTGAAGGATGGCTGCAGAATCTACCATTTCCAGTACCAAAGGAGAACAAATGTAGAAATGAAATGATGCAAATGAGATAGGCAGTCTAGTTTAGTTAGATAATACAATTCTGAAATAATAAAAATGTGTGTGTGTGTGTGTATTTCTGTGTAGAAGCCAGAGAACAACCTTGCATTACCCTCAGGAATGCTATGCATCTCTTCTGATTCCATCTCTCATTATCTAGAACTCCATATTAGGCCATGTTAATCTGCCTGAAAGCTCCAGAGTTTCTCATGTCTTATTTTCCCTTATACTAAGAGTACAAATGCCCACTGGATTTTTGTTTGGACACTGGGATTGAAGTCAGATCCTCATGCTTACGTGTATGTTATAAGTATGAATGTGAATTAAGCTATCTTCCTAGCCCCAAAATGAGTATTTTAAATATGTTCAGAAATACTTAAAAACACTGCTTTTCCATCTACCCAGAAGCCTAGCCTTGGGCTATTAACACACCTTACCTTCAACTGTTGTCAAGTTCTTTTAATTGATGGTAGTCTGGGTGCTGAGTCAAAGAATCCTAGCTGAGGCACTTCACATAGAGCCTTTGCTGGTAGAGTATGTGTTTGAAAGAATGGGGGAATTACTCAGTTCCCATGTATTAGATGCCATGGTTCCATAGTCATCAGTGATGGGCTCTCAAAGGCTTGCCTGACTGCTTCCTTAATAAAGTCTTGTGCTACCTCGACCACACAGATAAGGTTGAAGTATTAGTGAGACATTTGTTATTATTAAAGAAGAGCCTCGTATTATTTTTTTAATGTGATAAACCCTATAAAGTAGAGAGATATGGAAGAATAAGACCAGGTGTTCCTGAAAGAATGTGTTTTAAGACTCCAGTCAAGAACAGAAATGCCACCAACAGCACAGATGGGGGTTTAATGGAAGTTTTCTGCTAATTTAAGTTCCTGCTCACTCACAAATAAAGGCAGTATTCAAAAACGTGGAATAAAATGAAATAGCTGAATATCTCAACCTCCAAGATGAACTTAAGGGCGGGAGACACTATTTGAAGCCTTCTATGACTTCTTGAGGATCCCAGGCCTGTAATTGGACAAACAGAACAAAACAGTCATGGAGACAATTCTCCATGTGTGCGATTCAGCTTTAGGAGGGATTAATCTTCTGTTTTGTGCTGCAAGGCACACATATAAAATTTCTTTCCACCAGTTTAAACTGATGGGGTCTTTGATGGAAGGCTAGCTTCATGAATAATTCACACTTTGGGTGCTTCCCAGGATTATAAAAATCCCTTACTAAATGAGGCAGTTTCTACCCTGGGTGGTGCTGTATCATGAAGGCAATATTATTTACTAGTTTGATTACCAAAAGAAAGACAGCTCTGCAAATAAATAATGAATCATCCAAATATTTATCGGGGAAACATTCCCGACATATTCAACTATTTCACCTAGGGTTGTTCAGCAGAGAGTTCTTTTTGCATTTTGATTTGGTTATGTGTGGTTTAACTGAGTTCAAAATGACAAATACAGAAAGACAAATTCTCTGTGACCTTTGATAATGTGCCACAAGGTATACAGTGATAGACATTCAGAATTCTCAAACAACTTGCAAAGTCTGTGGACACTGTTCTCAGGATTTCAAATCAGATTCTGTCCAATTAAGGATACCAAATATGTACCTATAATAAGCACTCTGTATGGTTCTGATGCAGACCAGATGAGAACTAGACATAAAGGGAAGATCAGTTTGGTATTGGCTCATCCAGTGTTCCAGTATAGGAATATCATTGTCTTAAAGACTCTAAGATCAAGACTGTGCTCTGGATCTTAACAGATATATAGCAAAGACACTACCAATTAGCTGTCTTTGGATAAGATGTATCTGGGAGATTGAAATTTATATGCTGATGTTTAAAAAGAATTCTCATATTCAAAATTAGCTTTCTCTATTCTCAGAAAGAAAAAAAAAATCAGGACACCAAAGGAAAAATTCTTCCTTGTGGATGTCAACAGGAACAGCTATAAAAGGGAAGTATAAGAACTTCATTTTTCACTTCAGACATCTCATCGGATTTAATAGCACAGATTGCTAATAAGGAATGCAAGGGAGCCAGGTCATTCCTGACCCCTCTGCTCTATTTGACACCACTAATAGTGTCTATTATAATTAAAACCTGCCTACCTTTCACATCTCTTATTTCATATTCTGTGGTCTTTATAGCTTTGTGACCATTCGTATGGGGGGATTTTATGTTTGCGGGCGTATGTGCTCGTGTGTGTTCTTTTCCAGTTGATTGGTACACTGTCCTCTAGCTCAGCAATTAAAGTTTTATGTTTTATTTATATGTATGTGTGTATAGCACATATATACATAGTAGTCAGAAGAGGGTGTCATCCTTGGAACCATCGTAATGTAGATGCTGGGAACTAAGCTTGGATCCTTTACAAGAACAGCAAGTGCCCTTATCACTGAGCTCTCTCTCCAGCCTGCTCAGCATTTCAAATGTTAGATGAATTGTTACAGACCTCCTAGAACTAAATCCCCCCAGCCTTGCTTTGGCAAGGAACAAAACTCTAAAATCTCGAGTGCATCTGTCAGGTTCACTCATTACATGTAGAATTCCTGACTCCTTCTATGAGAGGCACAGTTTTCCAAGCATCTTTCTGCTTCCATTGTTCTCCTGGGTCTTCATTAATGCTTTCTTTCTTGGCTACTAAAATTTAGACCCTCTTCTATATTCTGTGTTTCTTTTCTGATTAATGGTGCAGAAAGGGATATTTCTGGCTAGTATCTCATAGTCATGCTGCCAATTTATATTCCTTTTCAGTTTCTCTTCTCCCTTCACCTCCCTCTTTTGCCCTCCCCCTACCTCCTTCCCTCTCTCCCCCTACTCCTTCCATGATATTTTAACTCCCTTTCTAGTCACTTTCACAGTCTTTCTCTAATCATTCATTTCCTATTTATCTACTTGTCAATCTACTAAATATTTTAGTATTATGAGTTAGGCATTTTATTGTTTTGAATGACAGTTTTGAAAGGCAAAAACCAAACTAGAAACAGTCCTGCATTTTCGGGGCTTTAGAAATGAACATCAGTGGAGTGACCACAAAAAAAACCACATAATTACAGTTTTGGGGAACATTGAGGAAAATACTCCCAGTTTACTTTGGAATGCTGATCTTTAGAGAGAAAGGATGAAGAAAAAGGGTTCAGGGAAAGTTGGTGTCTAGGAAAAGACAAAAAAAAAACCCTAATTTGCTAGTGCTGAGAGGATTGAAAGCAAACCATTCTAAGCTTTCAATTATGGTTTTATTTACTGATATGTCTATCACCAGTGATCACCTCCTGAGCAGTTATGTTGTGTCAGACAGTATAGCAAAAAGAGTTGACTCAATGGTAAACAACACTTCTTTTACTCCATGCTCACTGTGTGTGAGCATGTGCTATACTGAGCATGTCTGGCATGTGCTATACTGGGAGTTTCCATTGCGCTAGTGTGTAGGTACAGCCTGCACAGACATGCATGCCTTTATTTGATATTCATTGGACAGAGAATTCATACGTTAACTTTCTCCAGGAAACACTTTGGCTTATCCAGTATACCTAATTTGATGACACAAATACAAATATTTTCTTCAGTGAAGCTGATCAGTCTAAAACATACGTTAATTCAACCTGTGCTTTTTGTGTAAACAACTATATCTCCATACCCAGATAACTCTAAGTAGCTAAATGAAAATAACAAAGGTGGTGATTCCTTGCTTTAATTCTCACTCATTTCTAGACACTGACATTGAAGTCATAACTGAATCTCTCTGATTTTAGTTTTTGCCATATCTAAAACTGGAGAAAGGAATAGGCTTGGCAAGTAATCGATAATGCTAACTACTACTATGAACTGTGTCTGGTATGTAGCATACGCCCAGTGAATAGTGGTTAGAGGTAAGAGGGCTGTTAGTGGCACTCTAGTATCTGTGACTGCTGCTGGAATATTGTGTTGCAATTATGTAACTCAGTTCACAACCAATCACTTTGAGGCCTTTTAGATTTTTACTGCCGGGATTCAATTCCACTAAGTTTTCCCCCAATCAAGCACCAAGTCAAATGCTAGCTAGTTCTTCCCTCATAAGGTAGCACAGACTCCTTCAGATCAATGATGAGAGGGCTAGGAATTAGAGTTCATTAGAAGACAGCAAAGTAGGTATTATTCTAATCCTCTAGATAGGGGAATTGTATTTAGGAACCTTTACTGCAAATTCCTCTAATGTTAAGGCATTGGTGACATTCATGCTGTTCTTTTCCAGATTCTTAGAGAGCTCCCTCCCAACTATATCATTATCACATTGCAACTTCAGAAGTAGTAAGGCTGTGTGAAACCATACACTTCAATTCTTTAATATTTCAAAGAAGATAAAAAGTGATACCTATCCATCGTCATATATATTGGTCATTCTACAAATACTGGTATAATTATTGATGTCAGATGCTGATACTAGTCCAGACTCTGAAAAACAAAAAGAATACTCAAAACATGTTGTGGAGAAAACTCTGAGAATGGGCACAAAGGAGTATAGATTCCCAAAGTAGGAAATAAGGGGTTATGTTTCTGTGCATTTACATCAGGGACCTTGAATGATCACATAGGTCACTCTGTATTGACCTGCTAGAGTTGCTAAGATAACTTGAAGTATATATAGACAAATCACAGTAATTGAACTTCCTCTAGGAAAGAAGCAAAGACCATAGGCAAAGATTAACTTGGAGAACAATTATGGGCCAGAACCCACAGCAACAAGAGTAATGAAGACCTTGGTATAAAAGATGATCTGTGCTCTTTTACTTTTATTCCCATCACTTCAAATAAGAATGGCCTAATTAAAAATGTGTCTTTCAGTAAAGAGTGACAAAGAACCTTCTCCATATTACTGGATGCCACTTAATTCCCTTATTCTAAATATAAAAGACTGCTAGGAGAATATTCATTCCCCCTAAATCCTTCATTCATTGTTAGTGTTGAATGTCTTTGAGTTCATCAGAACTAATTAGCAAAGAAAGAGAGAAGAAAGACCAACATACTTGGGATGTATGGGGACAGGACTTCATAATAAAAGTTCATCTACTTTGGACTTGGGAAGTTACTATTTAGGCATACAATGGATGTACAGGACACTAATATCCACCTACACAAAATAAAAATAGAGTCATTCTAATAATATGCTGATAATTGGACTGAAATTCTTTACAGCTCAGATTCAGACTTCCACACATGCTTATTGAGTCTCTTGTTTACTATCCAGTAATAGTCTTGGTGTAGAAAATTTGGCAATAAATAAAACAATATCCTCCCTTTTCTGTTCTTGCCTCTTGGAAAGTGTTACTTTGTTTTGCTCCTTTCTTCTCCCCTGTAGTGTGTGTCTCCAGGGGACAGGATTATGAATCTGTTTCTCTGTATCTGCAGGGCCTTTGTCAATCCCTGCCTCTGAATGTCCGTGGAATGAAAACAGTAACAGATTGCTACACAAGGAGACAAGTCTTTGCATTTCACTAGTCATACCCAATCGTTTCATCCTTAGCCAGGTTTCATAGATCTCATAAATGCTTCTGAGCTGGATCATAAAGAAAGGCCACCGGGTCTGAAAACACATGCGAAAGAAAGCATGCCTGACTAGTTACTAGAAGAATCAATGCTGGGGTGGGCATAGACAGGCCAATGCCCTTATTTTTTTAAGGAGTATTGTAGAGCACATAACTATGGTTTCTTTATTCACTCTAGGATTATGATGAGATTGAGCCTCAGAAAGACCTAAGGGCTTACTTTACAAATGATAAAACCCAGTTTAACCTCTTTTAAGGTGACAGCACTAAATTTTCAAAGTATTATGAAATAAGGTGTATATTTGGCAACTTTAAAAATTACCTACAAAACTATGTAAAAGGCTTAAAAAGGAATAACAGACTTGGCTACATATGTGTATCACATTCCTAAAAATCTAACTATATATATATATATATATATATATATATATATATATGTATGTATTTATATATAGTTATATGTGTGTGTGTGCGTGTGTGTGTGTTTAAATTTTCTTCTAAAAATTGATTCTTAAAAACCTGATTTAGAAAATTTAGGACAAGTTGCAGTAATAAGCATTATTGGGGCTGCAATATTTCTAAATACAGTTTGAAGAGTGACTGTCTCCATATTCTAATTGAAGTTTTTGTCTTGATTCTGACATTTACTTCACGATATGGGGAGAATACTATAGCTTACCTGTGGCTGTGTTTGTTCATATGTCAGAACTGATATTGAAAATAATTGTCTCAACAGAATCACTCATGTGTATTACAAAGTAACTATGCACCAAATGACTTCTGAGGTCTCATGACAAGACAGTTTCCTAGTGAGTAATAACTTTAAAAAAAACCAGACATTCTAGCTTCCTGTTAACCGTGTCTCACTTTTGGAAAATTGGACAAAACTCAAGTTTCTCATCAAGGGAATGCTTGATTTCTTTTGGGGATTCCCCATCCAGCTGTCTCTCTTTGGAAACGTCTTGCTGGCAAGGATAGCTCGTGCCAGAACACAGAGTAGGAATTGTCAAATATTCATCATTTAAGTAAGGAGATGTTATTCGCTTGGTCTCTATGGGAAGGCTTTGACATTTTTAGATTCTTTTTAACATAATGAGGCTAATTTATTTCCCAACCCTGGTCCTATTTTTACTTTTGAAAATGCCTTTGGAACTCATCTCTTTCTGCCATGCCTGTCGTTTTACTAAGAATGTGAGGGGCTGAACAGGCGGTTTCATGACTGCAGTTTCTGATTTTAGTGGTAGATAGGAAAGCTTAAAAATGTGAATATTCCATGGAAAAGACATCTTTACATGATTACTATATGTAGGCATAGATACAGATCCCAAACCAATAACTATCTTATGCTAGTAATTGATAGAAAGCATATATATGGACATGTTTGTGTATATGCACCTTGGAGTACAGATATTTTATTGTATTTCATAATTTAAATATGCTTAAATAACTAAATCCTTATTCAAGTCCTATAGAGGTGGCCACATTGCTAAGATTTTATGGGTGTGGCCTCCCTGCCATGTCTGAAAGACACTACCTTAGCCAGGCAGTGGTGGCAGATGCCTTTAATCCCAGCACTTGGAAGGCAGAGGCAGGTGGGTCTTGGTGAGTTCGAGGCCAGCCTGGTCTACAAGAGCTTGCACCAGGACAGGCTTCACAGTTACAGAAAAACCCTCTCTAGAAAAACCAGAGAGAGAGAGAGAGAGAGAGAGAGAGAGAGAGAGAGAGAGAGAGAGAGAGAGAAGTAACAAAAGTCATGAGTTTGATGGGGAGTGGAGGAACATAGGAAGAGTTGAAGAGAGCAAAGAACACAGTGGAAATGGTGTGAATACAGTATTTGTGTAAAAAATTCTCAAAATATGTGAATAAAATAAGCCAAGTAGTACATGTGAAAACTGGATGTTGAGTATGTAATATTCTTTTGTCATAAAGTGAAGGATTCACAAAGGACTTGAGTTTGCCACATGCCTTTTTCTGATCGCATTCTTTAACATGGAAGACACTGTTCCTAATACTTCCTTTTTTGTGAATATCCCAAATAAGTTACTGTCTATTATTCCTTGTCTATTATTTCAAGCATTTCTAGTGCTCAGTTTTCTGGGATTTCCAATGCATATAAGGCCATTTTAGAGTTTGAGATTGTCTTTGTGAATTCTTTTGTTGTTGTTGTTGTTGGTGGTGGTGGTGGTGGTGTCATTAGAAACCCAAGTGACTAGAAGCTTTATTTCTTGTTGGTACTGAATGTGTCTGTGTGAAATCTAGCTGTCCTGGAACATAACAGAATATTTGTATAACTGCAGCCATCTTTTATTGGTGTGATGTGATCAGGATTTCTAGTGAATGACCTGTACTCTGGTAATTTGTTTAATCACATCAATTAGTTTTTGCATCCTAAGGAAACAGTTGCCTTTCCTGAGGTATATGAGCCTACCAATGAGAGTCATTCCTCAGATTAACTGTTGCAGAGACTGAGGAGGGAGAAAACAAAAAGACAAAACCTCTTTTCCTAAGGGAAGGGAACAAATCTCAAGTTGGAATGTGAGACTGAGATATCTATACTGAGAGAAAGGAGATGAGACGATGTAGAATTAGAAATGGCTTCTGGAGAATCTTTTGATGCTATTCAGACAAATTATAATTTCATGGGCAGTGATGTGCTTACTAGAGTGTGTTCAGAAGAACCGAATTCCCAGTCAACAGGTGAGACACAATGTTGTTTGTCTCTCCAAGTGACATCCTGCCTATTTTCTCCAACTTTGTCAACTGAAATCTCTTTTCCACTCTGGTTCAGATTCTAAGTCCCTGACTTTCAAAAAATTAATTATTTTTCAAATCTAAATCTATAGTAAATAAATCACTAAGGCTGCTGTGCTTTAGATTTTACTAAATGTTTTTTTTACAAAATAAACTCATCAGAGAAGGGAATGTCCCACAGTCTACATATTCCTGCTTTCTATGCATACATGTGCTCATTACAAAGGAACACATGAGCATTGTGGAAGCTTTCAAATTTCATAAGAAAGTTCCACAGAAGTTAAATATTTTATAATGAAATATTTTATAACTATGATTAATAATTGTACCTCTTATATGTGAAAATGCCAGTCTCATAGATATAAAAGGATGATAACAGGCTGGGTGCTGGTGACACACACCTTTAATCTCAGCGCTATGGAGGCAGAGGCACGAGAATCTCTGAGTTCAAGAGTATCTTGGTTCACAGAGCGAGTTCCAGCACAGTCAATGCTACTTACTACATAGAAACCCTGTCTCAAACAGACAAACAAACAAACAAGACAGCAGACTGTGAAATGGGACACAGAGATATATGTGTACACACACACACACACACACACACACATAAAAGCAATCCTGTATTTTATAATTCTGTTATGATCCTTATGACTTGCTATAATACACCTATCTTCCATAGCCTTATTATTCAACAGTTTTTGTTTCTTTTCATGAATTTACATGACTATGCTTAGAACAGATTTGATAAATAACAAGATTTCACTCTGTTGTGTATTTGCAATAATTAAAATATGACTAATACTAACTGACAGTTCTAAAACTAAATCTCTAGACTCCCAGATGAATTCTTTAGTTTTACTTTCTAAAAGTTCTATTGTTGCAGGGGCCACTTGTTTGTCCTGACTGCCCAGAACTGAAATAACCATACAGAAACTATATTCATTAAATCTCTTCTTGGCCCATTGGCACTAACTTCTAATGGCTAACTCTTACATCTTAATTTAATACATTTCCATTAATCTGTGTATCACCACGAGGTCTTGGCCTACCAGCAAAGTTTCATCACTTCTCGGTGGCAGATCCATGCCATTTCTCTGACCCTGTTCTTCGTTCCTCCAGCATTCAGTTCCGTCTCTTTGCCTACCTGTGTTCTGCCCTATCAACAGTCCAAGGCAGTTTCTTTATTCATTAACCAAGAATAGCAACACACAGACAGAAGGACCTCCCACACTATTCTATTGAAATTAAAATATGCGCATGTTTAAAGATATATATAACATAGTTTTAATTTTCTATGATCAAATTCACTAGCTTGATGCTAAATAACACAAGCTATACCAACTATCTTTGTGATATTAATGACATGTTTGTATATAACTTTGAGAATTTATTTTAATTTACATTTTCTGAATATTTGTGCCCATATTTTATTAAATTCTGTTTTAAAACACAATTTTCCTTATTTCACTTCACACAAATACACACAAACATAAACACACAAACATGTCTTGTGAAGTAGTATCAGACAATAAATAAAATTTTAGGGAAAAAGTAGATTTTCCAGTAAAAATATTCTTTCAGTATACTTTGATGTACTGATATATCAATTTTATCAATGTTCCCAGAACTGTGCAAAATCTGAGCATACATTCAGATGTATACTGAGCATCTGAAATTGTTTTTTTTTTCCTAAATGGTCCTCATACACTCTGCTTTTTTAAAGTTAATTTTAATACTTGCTCATAATTTTGTAGTAATATAACTTTATATGAGGAAGTTACATGGCAAACTTTTTTTTTCTATAACTACCGTTGATCTATCAATGTTACATGTGTTACTTTGACCACTAAGAAATTAATGGTGTTTATGCTATTGATTAAGTTGTGTTTGATCATTAGTGGCATGAGTTATGTCTTGTTTTAATCATTAGGCATCTGTACAAGGTCACATTTGTTTTACTTCTTCCTTTTAAAGTCTTTAATCTTCCTGAGGTTAATTGTGCCATACAGTTTGAAGAGAACTATTTTTCTTCCCACTAGCTACTGAATGACCTACATTAGTTGTAATATTTTTATATGTATATTTCCTATAGTATTATGCATTTTCATTTTTATTTCTATTGTAATCATTCATCCATATACCTACCTATTCATTTATTTATCAAACATTTTAACTTGGAAACGTTTCCCAGTTAGGATATATGGAACTAATAAGATGGTAATGTCAAATAAATATACTTTCATTTCATGTATGTAGGGTTGCTAAGGTCTTTAAAGTCTCAAGCTTTTAAGTATTTATTTAGTGAATAGAAGAGTCATTGTCTTCATATATGAATTGATGTGCACATAGATATGAGGAAATTATTATGACTAGGTATTTTTTTTTCAAAGTATCAACAACGTTATATGGTGGTGAATCCCTTTGATAGCACCAATCAGGGTGCTGAGGTAGAAAGATTATACCTCATCTTGAGGCTACCCTGTGATACACAGGGAGACCTTGACACAAAGCAAAACGAAACAAACCTTTCCTTTCCTGTTAGATCTCCTGAAATAAGACTACAGAGAAGCTGTGAGAAGGCACTATTGGATCTCCATTGTAATGAGTGAAGGACATATTAGTATGCTCATACTTGGTTTAATATAGCTACAGATGATTACACTTAAGAATACTTACAGATGCTGTATGTCTACTTCTCATATTATTTTTTTTGCTCTGTTAGTGTCATCTAAGACAGTCAAGATTCCCTTCTAGCTTGTTAACCACAAACACACATAACATAGGCATGCTTTCTGATGCCATTATCTATCTAAGGAAACCACTGCTCCAAAGAGAAATGGAAAATTTCATTATTTAGACATGACATAGTAAAAAATAAGGCTGGAACAATGTGCAAAGCTTAAAGAGAAGAAATTCTGAAAATTAAATACTAATAAAACCAAACAAAACCTTTCACAATAGCAGGAGTAGTTTTAAAAAACACAGCAATCAACTTGAAGAGGGATGGGTGTCCAAAGCTGCAATAACTAGAAGAAGGAAGGAAGTGAAGTTGTACTGGAGTGTAACCTGAGACAGATGAGAATCTATAATAATGTAAATACATAACTACAAATAAAGAAAGAAATATGAGAGAATAGATGAATTTTCCATGAATAAAAGTTCTAAAAAGATTTATATAAATATTCTGACATCCAAGTGTTATATTTTCATATACAAATACATATATACATGCCATAGCAATTGATGACAAAAGAGACCATGAAATTGAAGGAGAGCAGGGAGGAATATATAAAGTGGTCTTCAGGGATGAATAGGAATGGAGAAATATTATAATATCAAAAATAAACAAAAGAAGATAAAAAGGTACCATACCATACATAATTTTGTTCCTTGAAAGATAGTATTTTATTTATTCTTTGAACATTTTGTATATGCAAAATATGCAACATATTTTGGTCATATCTATCCACAGCTCCCTCCCTCTAACTCCCCTGAGTGGCACACACACTTTGTCTTGGTCTCAATTTCACATCCACAATTTTGTTTTGTTTTGAACAACCCCTGACTCCAGTTACAGCTGCCATATAAACATGGGTATAGAGCCATCCACTGGGGTATTGGCAAACTACCAGAGGCCTGTAAAAAAATAATGAGAGTGATTATCCTTCATAAACCACTGTCTGTCAATATCTCTTCCAATAAGGATTGAATTTGGGAATCCCTCTCTAATTAATGGTACAACTTTTACTGGCTTACTTTTGTGCAGTTAAATACAGCAACTGAGTTGATCTATTAAACAACCAGACTATGTCCGCAAATCAGCATATTGCTACATCCCTACCCATTCACTAACTCTTACATCTTATATCCCCTTCTATAGCAATGCTACCTGAATCTTGGTCAGATAAAGTTAATATGCCTGATTCATTCACAGTTGAGCACAAACAGTTACTTATAATCAGCTATAATTCTCTGCATTAACCAATACCAAGTACCAATAGACACCCAGCTTTTTATGTGTGCTCTACACCCCGTGTCTCTCCATCAGAGAGTGCAGTATAGATTAAGGTGACAACTAAAATGAAGCAGTAAGGTAACTGAACTCAAGTAAACAGTGACAAATGGCATTCATAGTTCAGATTCTTGGTTTGTTCTAAAGAGAATGGTATTTACTCCAGGGATTGTATTGTATTTCTAAAAACCCACAATTATGCTAATCATCATATAACCATGAGACATATACTAATTTATGGCTGTCTGAGTTTGAACTCTTATTGCTGTGAAGAGACACCATGACCACATTAACTCTTCTGAAGAAAGTGTTTAATTGCAGTATTGTGGGATACTTGTACACTGTGTAAATGTGTATTGCTGTGATTTGTGTAATAAAAACCTGAACAGCCAGTAGTTAGGCAGGTGATATAGGCAGGAATTCGCAGGAAAGAAAGGTAGAAGAGGAAAAATGCAAGTGGGGGAGATACAAGGAGACACAGAAGAAGCAGGATGTGCAGGAGAGGTAACAGTCATGAGCTACATGGAAGAACATAGGTTACTAAAATATAGGTTACCTTAAGTTATAGATGTTATAAGAGTGGGACAAGCCTAAACTAAGACCAACCTTTCATAATTAATAGTGTTTCTCCATGTCATTATTTTGGAACTGACTGGCAGGACAAAGAAAGATGCATCACATATGGCGACCAATGTGAGTCCACACATATCCATGTAAAGCCTGAGAAAGGTTAAAAAAACAAACAAACAAAAAGTTAAAAAAAAAAAAAAGGGACTAATTGGCAGCTTTCTGGCATGGTTTCCTCGTGAACACTATCCTTTGGTTCTCTTGGGTCTTGCAGTCTTTTGGGTAGGCTTGGCATACAGGGATATGGGTCTTTAAGAGGCTCTGATATGCAGCAGAAGTTTTGAGCAGCCAGCATGCAAGGTAAAAACGCTTGCCACATCTCAGACGCAGCAGTTACCCAGAACTGGGACACTTAGGCCTGGCTGGGATGGGTAGGCTTAGGTGCAGTTCCTGTGGCTGTGGACTCTAGAGGGTTGGAGCCAGCTGCCAGCATGCTATGTGCTAATGCACTAGCAGAGCTGCAAAACAATAAGTATCCTAAGAGTTTAATATTTGGCTCCCTTAATTAAGATGTGTGCTTCCCTGCTCCCCTATCCGACCTTCCTTTATCCCAAACATCCCATTTCCCAAGTTCCCCCCAACCTCCCCTTCTCACTTTTCTCTCCCCATCTCCCCTTACCTCCC